>NC_135077.1:9687500-9987500 GCF_051107435.1 Chaetodon auriga | reverse complement strand
CGTGGTCAGACAACACATCCTATGAGCTTGTTCTGATTGAGTATACCCTGACAGATTAGAAAAGTGTTTCCTATTTAAGCAAACTAACAAGCAGATGCTGCCTAAAGTGCATTCAGACATATTGTAAAGGTTGAGCTCATTTGAAAAATAATGTGTTCTTGCTCCACAAAGTAGCTGCAGCTTTTTCTGAAAAGGTCACCAACATAGAATCGAGGCAACATTTTCTTATTTTACTCTAAATCGAACTTTAATAGACAATAATTTGTATTTAAGAGACAGTCTCCACAATGTATCCGTATGAATTCAGAGGTTAGGTTTGTGTCCTTGAGTCATTTTTTTTTTGCCAATTTTGCAGTTGGGGACGGTTTCCGGTAAGTTTGGTGTTGGGGACAAATACAATCACTGTTGCTGAATTTGAGGTGTTTTGTCTCTGACATGAGGAGAAGGGATGACTGACCAAAATGACCTTAACGTTGCCAAAATTGTGAGTATAAGAGCACAGTCACACATGTCACATGCTTTTTTCCCCCCTTTGTTTGGATAGAATGGAAGTGCACAGGGGACAAATGACTGCACTTATCTACTTACTAAAGAAAATTTCTTTGTTAACAACAAAGAGATAGACAACTGAGACAACAGCAGCAACTTTTTCACGTGTCAAAGACAATTTGGTTTATAACGATACTTTGGGAAAACAAAAGGCGCTGACAGAAAACTGTTAGAATTAGAAAAGTGTTGAAAACGCTTTTAAAAAGTGGCAGCCAACTGCAACAAAATACAGATCTGTGTCTCCACCAATGTGGGGTTTTTGTGGTCGTGAGAGTCTTTCAATACGAGGTGAAGACGTATGTCGTATTTCAGGATTATTGACATGCTCTTGTATTAATGAGATTTTTCATTTCCACATTCAAAGTACACATTCACGGTTAATGGCGTGCACGTGTGTGGCTTCCACAAAATGATAGATTCAGTCTGTGATTAACCTAAGAGCAAACAACATGGCACCATATCCATACACTGCAGAGACAATCTGACACCCATGAATGCACAAAGACATTCAAACCCGCACACACACACACTCTCACACACACGCAGAGCGATCAGACTGATTCATTAGTGAGGAGCAGATAGATTACCCTCCCGAAGGAGACATTGACCAAGAGGCCATTGATCTACTGAGCTCAGCCAATTCTGTGTGTGTGTGTGTGTGTGTGTGTGTGTGTGTGTGCATGCAGATGTGTGTATGTGTGAGTGTGTGTGCGTGTGAAAAGTAGCCTACTGATGGAGTCTTTAAGTTGTCGGAGTAAGCACAGTAAATCTAATCCAGTTGTGTTTAATGGAGAGAGAAAGAAACAGGCTGTTGACATATTCATTAGGTCCAATTACTCTGTCCAATCACTGCCTTCGCACTCCCTCACCAGAGGAAGAGAGACAGCATCAGCTGTATTTATGTCTTGGTAAACCACTGGGAGAAAAAGACTGATAGGACTTGAATGATAAATAAAAACATATTTATTCCACTTACTGAATGACAACGTAGAGGCATCTAATATCATCTGATCTCACTGAAGCCTAACAGAGTACTGAAGTGTAAATCAATCTGGCTAAAACTGGAATTACTCAATTATACAGGCTTATTGATGATTCAATAAAGATCGCTGGGCTCAGGGGTTGTAATCACAGCTTACGGTAATAAAACAATGACACAGCCATATTTCCCATAACAAGCTTGTTGTTAGCAGTAACAATCACAGACAAACACAAGAAAATGCTATTTCTGGTGACAGAGCATTTACTATGCGAGAGTGTGTACTTGAATGATTCTCATCTACATGTGTGGGACTTGTAATTAGCTTTCCAACTTGTTCTCTTACATTGGATGTGAAGGTAATTGGAGCTTTTGGACACTCGCTTTCAATCTCTGTCAATGTGAGTGTGTGTGTGTGTGTGTGTGTGTGTGTGTGTGTGTTGTAGTGTCTGTATTCTGGAGGATGGCCAAACCATTACTGTGTGCTCAGCCTGCTCTAAAGCAGCTTGTGATTCATTAGTAATGAGTCCATTTGCAAACTAAATGAGTGTTTGAGTGGCCGAATGGCGACATGTGTGATGATTGTGTCCACTTACTCGACATCTACTATTTTGTAATAAAGCATATAAAACACACTCTATCCCTCTGTCTCTCTCTCACACACGTATAGACCGGTGGTGTAATCTTTTCCACATGTAAAGTATGTTTGCAACTGTGTGTGTGTGTGTTTGTGTGTTTGTTCAGCCAGCACGAGAAGCTCATGTGGAGATAATGAAGTCAGTCAGTTGTGTCATTAATTACTGTTTTACACCTGCTTGTCTCAGCTAATTAGACATGCTGACACACATACAAGTTAACACACACACACTCTCTCTCTCGCAACACACACATACACACACACAAACTTGATAAAACCACATGTTTGCACGTGCAGAGAGAAAAAAAAAACCACACATACTCTATCGCACTCACCAACAGACTGCCGCACAAACTTCCAGACAAGTTTTTTTTTTTTTTTTACACCGACAAGTCAAAAATACATTCTCATTTTCACTTTGAGGAAGGTGAGATGGCACTGCTAAACACAGCATGGCGGGGGGATCTCTCTCCTGCTTTTAGTCTCACATATAAACACATCTTTGTACACCTCCTTCACCCTTTCTCACTCTGTCATTCTCTCGTCCTTGCACTCTTCCTTCCTGCACACACTCGGTTCCCTCTGTCTCACGGTACACTGTATAGTCTATGCACTGCTTCACTCACCACTTACTCACACACACACACACACACACAAACTGTCTCCTGGTCTTTAAACTCTATCACAGTGTGTGTGTGTGTGTGTGTGTGTGTGTGTGTGTGTGTGTGTGTGCGTGTGTGTGTGTGTGTGTGTCTCCTCCCAGCCCATTTTCTCAACAAAGGCCACAGCTGCTGCCGGTTTGCTGAATAAAAGATGACAGAGCCATAATATCAGGAGATTACCAGCTAACGAAACAATGATTTTGTCCAATTTAAATAGCGACATCAGTTGCATCACAAGCGCTTCGCATGTCAACTGTGATATGATAATGTTTGCTACCAAATGAAAACTGTTTTCATCTGCACAGAGAGACTCCCTGACTCTCTCCTTCTTTTGCATCTCTCTCTCTCTCACACATACACACACACACACACACACACACACACACACACACACACACACACACACACATTTGCTCTGGCTCTCTCGCCCTGCCTCTTTCTCATACACACTCACACGCGCGCGCGCACACACACACACAGAGCACGTAGAGCATATGGCTATTTCTCTCCTCTTTGAAGGATTGCTTTGAAGCTATGGCACCCGTATCGATTGGCGCTCAGATGAGCTCGCTTCGCCAGAGCCCTGCGATTATCTGTCGCTTTATTTCAAACAGAGCGCAAGAGAGGGGGGCTTACACACCCATCACTCACTCACACTCTCACAGTCAGTTATATACTCATACATGAAGTGCGCACACACACACACACACACACACACACACACACACACACACACACACGCGCACGTCCACACACAAACGGGGATAATGAGATGAGCTTACACGCTGAATCCCGATACTTAAGGCAAGCTGCGCTTCAGAGCTGACAAGTGAGTGGTGAATGTTAAGAGAGTGAGGACATAGCGAGAGACAGAGACAATAAAGTCTGGCAAAGTGATGAAACTTAAGAGAAAAATTTCCCCCTACAGCTCTACTCTGATTTCAAAAAAATCTGTTCCTCCACAGGCATTATGAAAATCACTTTGTCAAAATGAACTAGAATGCAAAGTTCATGTGCAAAAGGCTGAGCTCGGGATGAAGGTCAACAGCTGTTTGTCGACTTTTAAAACTTTTTTTTTTTAAAAAAAAAAAACAGAAAAGGATCTAAAATGTGAATAAACACGGTCACTGTGGTTTAGGGATTATTCATGGAGGGAATTTCTGCTTAATGCCCATAGGAGTACGACGCAGAGGGAGCCAGGGTGGCATGAAATGTTAATGGCCTGCCCAGAGCAGCAGAACCTCATAAAGACTTGATTTAGAAACTACAGTGGCTTTCAGGAACAATGAACACTGCTGGAAACACACACACACACACACACACACACACACACACCAGGTGCAACCACATGGGTGCACAAACATGGATGCAATGCCTAATCGAATTAGGGCTGTGACACTGGGTTGAGTTCATTGCCGCCATCATCCCATAATATCATAGTGTGATATGAAATATAATAAACACAATAATCATTAAGTTATCATCATTAACTGCCGTCCAAAAAAACAAAGCAACAAAAAGCCAAGCCCCATGTGACCCCGAAGTCTGACATGGGTTGACGCAGGACGTCACATGACTGGTCGACGGACTCAACCCGAGCCATCACCCTAATGGGACTGACAGTGGATGAACAGACATTCAGCGGTGGATTCAGTTTACAAAGTCTGCCAAAAAGACATTGCTGTTCAAGGCTGGATAAACAGTTTTCTGAAAGGCATAACAAATTGTGAGGATTAATTGCTTTTTCACCATGTTAAGAAAAAATCCAGACTGTCACAGCCTCACAGTGAAGCCTTAAACATTGGGCATAATCTTGATGTGAATGCTTGTTTACATGTGATGCTGCGATAAGGTGATCACAAAGTTGACGCTTAGTCTGCGTTTGAGAGAACAGACAGGCACAAACACACACTGCAGACCACAAAGATACACATACTGGTGGTACACATAAGGGTTTATCATTCCACACACACGCACACACAACTATAAGTGAACATGTCAGTCAGTTTCCTATTGATTTGCTTAAGTGCGTTGCATATATGACGATTCTTATAATCACTAACAAATCACTTTAGACTCACTGAGCTCTTGGTTTCCCAAAGTGAGAGAAGCCATGATTATCTCACTAACTTAACTGTCAGAAGATCAGCCGTGCTTAAGCTTTAAGAAAAGACACTGTGATCATGTTTTACAAATTTCTGTTGTCCAAATGAATGATCGATCACAGAAAGTGACAAAATTCACAAATTTACAGTCGCACTCACAAGAGGCATATTCAGGAGACAATGAGTCTACAGTCACGCTAGCAGCTTGATGAGAAATTTTTGTAAAAATCTCAAAACATTAGGTGGGCTGAGATAGAAAAGTTGTTGCATTGATAAAACCAAAATGTGACAAATTGTGACCACTGAAAATAGACTCATAAGGTTCTGCACATGAAGCATGTGAGTCAAACATCCACGGAAGCTTCTGGTCCACTGGAGGGACGAAAGACAGCAGCAGATGAAAACATCAGATTTGTGTGGAGCAATAAGGAGACTGCTGCTGGTTTGTCTCAACGAACCAACTTCTTCAAATCGCATAATGACAGGGGAAGGAAACACGATTGAATTGACGTCTTCTTTTACCGATTTTTGCAAAATTCGATCAATATTTGCACCACGTTTGGATGGAAACCTACTGTGAACTACAAATGTCAACCGGCTGCTGACACTGGAAGAAAAGTCTATAGGAGACATCATTTGGGAACCATGAATGTCTGTACCGGAAATATATTTTGCTGCATATGTGAAAATGTTGACCTGCTGGTGATCCTATGATGAACAGGGAGGGAATCACACAGTCAGTATAGGATACAACACGCTACAGTACACTGTGACTTCATCCTGTTTCATTTCATTTGCTCACATTTTCAGAGCTCGCGTCTTTGTTATATCTTGTACACCTATTGTATCTCTCAGATGAAACTTTCCATTTGAAATGATTCACCCATTATTTGCTCAAGGTTAACTATCACACTTAAAAGAGTGGATCTTCCTCAGCCACAGTTCATCACAGTTTTCTGTCTGGGAAGTGTCTGACTTAGTGTATGAGTTAACATGTGCACTTATGTCATGTTTTCTGTTTCAGGTTTTTAATTTGTAACTCCTTTTGGGGACACAATGCAGGTTTCCATAACATAAATCATTAAATTTTAGGTTAAGACTTGGGTTATGAACTGAATGTAAAGCTACGTAATGTTCTCAGAAGTGATGGAAACATGACTGTGTGTTTGTGTGTGTTTGTGTTTGTGTGTGTGTGTGTGTGTGTGTGTGTGTGTGTGTGTGGGAGGTCTAAAAAGGTTGAGACAAGGATGTCTGGGTGAGTAAGTTTATTAGCTGAGGTGGGAGGTTTATGTGCATAAGTGCACCTATGAGAGCCTCAAAGAAATGAAAATGTGTGTGTATGAGGGGGAGAGAGAGGCAGAGTGTGTATTCATGCATGTGTGCATGCATGTGTGTAGTGTGTGTGTGTATTTGTACACTCGTTAGGTCGGTATCCAACCATTGCAATCAGCGGTATTCCTGACTCAGCATCAATAATGACCCCATTAGTCACAAACCCCTACTGGTGCACACACAAGCACACAAACACACACAAACTTAAACACACACACACACACACACACACACACACACACATACAGACAGCCAGATGGACACTTCCTCTCATTAGAGCGAAGATCTGTGCGTATGTGTGTGCATGTACATGTGACATTTTGAAAAAAAGAAATTAAAGCTAGACAGATGCACGTGGTGTAAGAACACTCGATGCATCACATCTCTTTCCATTAATGAAAGTTCAGTCTTCTCCTGCCAGGGCAGGTGTTCGGCTGCACTGATTCAAAAAATGTGTAAATTGTGTAAGATCGAAAATGTCATCTCAGCTGGAATTGGACCAGTTTTTGTAGGTGAAATTTAGGAAGGTCAGTGTTGATGGTAAAACTTATCCTAGATCAGGTTTTAATCATCAGCTCTTATTCAAATGATGTGTTAACAACTTTAAAAATAATCATGAACATAAATTCCTGTTTTTTTTTCTTTTTTTGTATTTATTTAGAAATCTATGCATCTGCATTATGCAAAAAATCCTGCCTCATTATATGCATAAATCTGCCCTTTGGTTTGATCATGTCTTTCAATAGATGTTTTTAATTATATGCATGCACAAAAGAAAGTTTTCACTTGACTTTCAGAACGTAAGAAAGACATATACAAAAACAAAGCTTCTCCAAGGACATGAAGAATGATATTCAAATATAGAGCAATGTCAGAATTAAATTCAAGCCATTATTGTGCCTGTATGGTCTGCGACTATGGACTCTTAATGTGTGTACATATACACAGGGGTTACAGTTAGAGTCTCTCATACCTATATGAGCACCTGCTGTTGCGGACTGAAGTTCCATACTTGCGTCACATGGTGACAACTGAGTCATCTCCATGACAACCGACCAGCCGCACTGAGATGTAACTGACAACTCCAGACAAAGCTGAGAAGTGGACCTTGAGTTAGCATGTGAGTGAAAAAACAAACGTGTCCATTCACAGAAGAATCAAATAAAATTCTCTCCTTTTGTTGCATGAACATAGTTCACCCTTAGCAGTGCTATGCTAATGTTCTTCTTTTTATGGCACACACACACACACACACACACACACACACACTCACTCACACTCATACACCGATGCAGTGTTTCAGCGTGGACTGTGAGGTCAGGACTTACTGTAGAGGACATATTGTAATCATCATCAAAGGACACTGATATGTGTGTGTATGCGTGTATTTAAACACATATATGCAATTTTATGCATGTTGATACACTCTTTGCTTTATGATATTGATGTGTGTGTGTGTGTGTGTGTGTGTGTGTGTGTGGAAAGAGAGAGAGAAAGAAAAAGCAAGAACCTGAGCAATAAATAAGAAACTGGCTTCTGTGCATAAATATAAAAACGTGAATATACTTGTGCGCACATGCACACACACCATGCACACGTACCCACACACAGACTGTCCGAAGTGAAAGATGGGTCCAGTGAAAAAATGTATTGCTGACAGTGTAAAGGTCAAAGGTCATTTGTCAAAGGTTAAGTTCCAGTCAGCAATAATAGACCCCACAGGAGACCTCCCCTCTGCTACACCCCAGCTGAATATGTGCATGTGGCATTAGCGTGTGTGTGTGTGTGTGTTTGTGCACGTAAGTAGACACAAAGAGACGCACGAATACACAAATGGACAATTACACCATATTTTCCATCATGTAAGGATGTGCATGGCTGTCACAAATCTCACAGTAGGTATGTATGAATGCTTGTGTGTGTGCGTGTGTGTGTGTGACCCCGTGCCCTACATCCTGACAGGAAGAGCCAGCGGGCTAAGAGAGGAGCGCCGGACCCCAAGGTGTCAATCACAGATTCAGACTGACAGACGAGTTAGCTAGCGCTGCTCTCACATTCACCCACACACTCTCCCTCTCAGGACTGCACTCTGTCACTCTTTCAGGCTGCTTGTCTTTCACTCCCTCTTCCTGTCTCTGTCTGCTTCCTCTGTCTCTGTGCTCTGTCGCTTCGCCCCCTTTGTCTCTTTTTTGCTTTCCGTCTCACAGTCCGTGTCTGTACATCCGCGTGCTGTTTGCAGTTTGTCAATCCTTCCCCCTTCACTCTGCCTCTCTTTCACCGTCTCTGTCTGTCTCTCAGCCCGTCTCTCCCCTTCTTTTCTTTGACAGATGGGTGCCTCAAACCATTTCTAGTTCTGCTCTCTCTCTCTCTCTCAATACATCACCCGTTTTTGGTTTTCTAGTTTTCTCCACAGCACATAACGTGGTCATTCATGCATGTACAGACATTTGTCATGTTTGTGTGTTGAACATCTCTGTGTGAATGTGTTTAGTAGTTTTTTGTTGGCTGTTCTTTGGAGAACAAACTTGATTTTTTATTTACTTGTGAAATATATTATATATGCTGTTTATTACAGCAGGGACACTGTACAATGAAGTGAAATGAAAACATTTAAGTTATGTGAGTTACACTAAAGCATAAGGTGTCAAGATGCAAACAGAGGTACACAATTTGTTCGTGCTGGATTCAGCCTCCTCTGATGACAGTGGAGATGGTTCAGATTCATTGTGGGTAATACTGCAGAGGGCAGATGTTTTGGTGTCATTGCACACGGTTAACTCAAATCTGACTGCATCTGAAAACGCCTAAGTCGTTAATTACCATTCTCATACTCTATCTTGGAAAATAGTGTTAATTGTATGCAGCAGCATTCTGAAGATGAGCCATGTTATGATGACATGAGGTGTCCCGATTGTGCCGACAGAGCTGCCAGCATTGCTGTCACTGACAGACTAACATAGTGTGAACCTGACCACCAGTCATGGATTGTACAAGCCTGACAATAAATGCATCCTGGCGTGAACACATTTTCATACTAGAAGTCATTTTGCAAAAGACCACAGAGTAGTACCACAGATGTAGCCGTGCGAGTCATCTGCATGCAGTGTTGGGCAGATTGCTTTCAAAATATAATGTAACATAGTACTAGTTACTGTCATTTGAAAGTAATAAGTTACCTAAGTATATAACTGTCTGTGTAGAGTAATGAATTACTGATTACACAACTTTTGTATTACTTTCACCAGAGTAGCTGCAAAAGTACAACTATCATTATATTTGACTATATGTCACGGTTATATTCTGGTATGTAATAATAGCGCTCTTGCTGCTAGAACCAGGTCTCTATGGCAATGTTAGCATACCTTATGATTGGCTTTGACAGGAATTTTATCAAACCTGTTTTTCCTACTTGCACAAGAGTCGCTCTCATTTTAATCTCTGCAGCTTGCTCCGTGCAGGCTGGCATTTCAGCTGTGTCTCATGGGTGTAACCGCGGCCTGAAGGGTTTATTTACGCTTCGAGTCTATTTTTTTCCACAATACGCAAGGGTGATGCCCAATAAAAAGGCACTGAATAAATATATTTATCTACATTTTGCAACCTAGGCAGAGCAGAGTGTGCTGCTCTCTGGACAGAGACGGCCACACACGCACACAGACACTCACATACACGCACCTCTTTTGCACCAAGTTTGCTGAAAGCGGGAGCTGCAGCGATGGCCTACATTTCCCGTCATGCCATGCCGGGCTAGATTACTTTCAGTTTGCTGTTTCATATTCCAAAATGTTACTTAGTGTTTGTACAATAGTGTTTGTAATGCATCTGTTGAGAACATGAACAACATTCAGGTCTTATTCCCTGTGTTGAACATCATTAAATGGTAGAGTTTTTCTATAGCTGAACACTGAATAGCTCACAGTAACACACTATATAATGACTCTAAAACTATCACTGAGATTTAATAACATATCATTGTTAGTGCAAAAAGTGATAAATTCCTGCAATGTGTTACTTTACTCCTAACCCTGTATGTGTGTATGTTCTTCACAGATCAATGACTTGTTTCTGTGGTTAAGTCTTTTTTATGTATAGTCTATAAACCTATAGCCTTGTGCTATGTAGCAACGTGCAAACTGTGTTCATCTGTGTCTGGGCAGAGGAGCAAATTCTTGCTGATGAGATAAGAGTTGTAAAATCCTCCCTCGGAGGAGTGGAAACTGCTGTGCAGTGTCTTGTTGTGTGATAAGGCTTCAATCTGGACTTCCTCGTTTGTATCTCATCTTCTCACCAGTACCTGCAGCCACACGCCCACACCAGCGCGGCCCCTTGTGTTGTTTTGATGAAGGGCTATTTTTGGCCTTCCAGGATAAGGAGCAGTTGCGCTTTACGACAAGTTTCTTCATAACACAGCTAATATAGATTTATGCACTTAAATCTCAAACAACTGCTAGCGTAATTACAGGATGTTTAATTTAATTACTGTGGAGTAATTACTGTGGAATGAAACTGGATCTCCAGATGTCACTGATTCTAGTATGTTGTAGCCACTATTTCTTTTTGGAACTATTTTAGTTAAGTTGATCATAACCATCAGCTGTATGCTGGATGAACACGTATAGTAGCACATTTTCCCTCCACACATCTGGTTCTGTCAAAGTCGGACTGCGGACTGCTGCGGAAAAAGTTAACATGGTCAAATAATATAGTAAAAGCACATGATTTCATGTTCATGTTAACAATCAGCAGAAAACTGTAAGACGTTTAATAATCTAGGCCAGTAAGGTTAAGGCTAACTATCTACGCCTACAATCACTCCACATGCATTAGTGTATGCCAAAGTGTAAGTGAATCACTAGAGAAAATTATGGTCAAGGGACATATTTGACGAGTCACTTTATTCTAATTTGTTTCTATTTAGGTAAATTGATCAAATGGACCAAACCCCTCAAAATTCAATGCTTATGCTAATTATAAGTCATAATGTTAGAATAATGGAAATGGTGCATGGACTGTATTTATATAGCACTTTTCCAGTCTGATGACCACTCAAAGCACTTTTACAACACAAGCCTGCATTCACCCATTCACACACGCTCACACACAAATGGCACAACATCAAGAGCAATTTGTAGTTCACTTTCTTGTCCAAGGACACTTTGACATGTAGACTGCCAGGGCCAGGGATCAAACCACTGACCTTCTTATAGAAGGATGACCGCTCTCCCTCCTGAACCACAGCCGGAAAAGCAGCAATAAATGGACGGTCCTCACAAGCATAGCATGTTTGTGTCCATATATTCTGCCAGCCTGGTCTTTCAAGGTGTGTGTTTCCCCTCGGGGGCATTAAAGTGTGTGAATGGTCTATTAGTGGGTTAAACACACTCAGTGTGACCCTTCAGCCGCAACTTTAACTCCTCACAATGCCCGAAGCACTTAACTGTTGAGAGTTGGTTTTAAAGTGTGATCAGCAAATCTTTGCATTTTCCAAGGAACAAAAATTGGCTTGTGGGCAGTGCGAATGCAAGTTTCACCTGGAATTAACACAATTCATATATTTGTGTCTGTAAGAGTGAGTTTGGATTTCCGTTGTGTTTATGTTTGGGTGAGAAAATGAGGAAAAGAGGCAACGTCAAAGAGAAAGGAGACTCGGTTATATCCGAGCAGAGAGCCATTCTGTCAAACTATATTCAGAGGCCGTTTCAAAAAACATAGTGTAGCCTCTCTTTCTATTCTATACTCTGTTCACAGTTTTCTTATTCTATCTCGTTCTATGCTCCCCTGCATAATCTTCTCTTTCTCATCCCTTTCTTTACCCTCATCCTCTGATTCCATTTCCTTCCCCTCTTTCCCTTCGTCATCTCCCTGTCTACTGCTCTATCTTCCATCTGCTTCTCCCCCCCACCCGCCCCTGCCCCCCCTTTCATCGCTTTCCTTTCGTCTCCACACCTGACAGAGACGGGATCCAGCAGTAAATCTCCTAAAGCACAGTCATCCACCATCGTTCACATCACAAAGCCGGGGAGAGAGAGAGAGAGAGTCAAGAAAGACAGGGAGAAGGGAGATGGGAGACAGTGAGTGTTAGTTTGTTGAGGAGGAGAACAAAAGATACACGATAACAAAAAGACAAACAGACACAAAATGGCCAGAGACACAGGCACTGGTGAGGGGCAAAACAGACACTGATGGAGGTGCTAAAACAGCGATGGAAGGGAAGAGACAGTGAGGGTGGGAGATAAAGACAGAAGCTTTCACATAACTCACACACACAGTAGACGGTAGTCCATCTATGCACGCATAGACACGCACACACGCACATAATGGTGGCAGGATGAGTAACATGGTGAAGATTCCCTCTGGGCCAGAAGACATCCTTCCTCCCCCAGCAGAGTGGGACATGTTGGGCTAAGCTCCTTGGGCAGAAAACCTCAACTTATGGAGGACCGCCGCTAAGTACTCGACGGCGCACTTTAAGCTACGTGTGTGTGTGTGCATATGTGTGTCGCCGTGTGCATGTGTGAGCATGTGTGAGCCAATGCTGCAGCGCTATTTTTCATATTTGCGTGTCTGCAGCTTGTGTCTAAGCTCGCGCGCGCAAATCCCTCGCTCGCGCACGGGTCTACACTTGCATTCATTTGTCTGTATCTGTGTACTTGGGATTGTGCTTCCATGTGTGGGTGTGTGTTTGTGTGTGTGTGACAGCGGGCTAGGCAGAGTGTCCATAGCCGGTGGTTTATGGCTGCTGAGGTCTGATTACATTGGTGCGACTGGAGGGGTGAGCAGACTGGTGGTTCTATCTGTCTTCTGTGTGGCTGACTGAACAGACACAGCGAATGGAGATGGCTCAGCCAGAGACACTTGGCCTGCCTCCCAGAGATCTCACAGGGATACAGCCACATAATGGATTCACACAAGAAAATACACCCAATTCATACTTGATTTGCGGGTTCCATGTCTGCCATTGAATTTGATTATTATTGAAGTTGAACGTGTTGAACCATGGTGGGCGGGGAGCTGTGATATGAGGGATGTGCTTTTCACATGCGTAAATCCATATATTACCACATTTACAATAAGTGTTAAATGTGTCCAGTGACCCCCCCCCAAACTAAGTTGGGATCAAGAGAAAAAAAATCTCTTTATATACGGTAATAATAATTCATCATCCTGCACTTACCTGTCTGTGTTAGCTGGCTGCCAGCATAGCCAGAAGCTGATAACTCCTGATTTATGCTGCTGATCCAAAGAACATGACCTGAATGTATTTACTGGTGAATTAAATTTTGCAAGTCAGTTGTATGGGTGAGCATGCAATATATCTACGCAGTAGCTCCTGCTGAAATGCACTGGTTAAAGTTCTGTATATAGTATAAAGCCTCCAAAACCACAATCATATTCAATTTTATTTTTGGTTCTATTTTATTGCTATCTTGGCCGGTCATGGAAATATCAGTATGAATTTTGCCAGATATGTAAACACATTATAGGTTACGTTTTTATGTATATTTAACTTGCTTTCTTGACAGCAACAATTATTTTAATTCCTGATTAATTTGCCAATTAATTTCTTGATTAATCAATTTGTCTATGTTAGAAAATAGTAAAAAATGTCAATCACAGTTTCCCAGAGTAAGAATATGTCTTCAAATGTCCCATTTTGTCCAACGAAACAGTTTAAAACTTCAAAAGAGAGAGAAAAACAGCAAATAATCACAACGATGAAGCTGGAACCAGCACATTTTGGCACTTTTATTTTGTCAATTAAGTAATTGTTGCAGCCCTACTTTTCTTAATTCAAGTTTATTCTTGTATTTGTGTTATTTTCAAAACTATAGTATTTTATTTTACAATATTTCACAGCCAGATTTGAAGGATCTTTTTGGAAACTCCGGTTAATGCTGGCTTATGATACCACAATCCACCATTGCTTCAGCGGTTTGTAACAAACTGTAGTGCTGTCTTGGGGTCAACAAGCACCTCCGCTAAAGGAAAATGAAAGCTTGGTTCTTTTCAATTTAGAGCAGCCTGAATGTGGAATTTACCATCTAGTATCAGGGGGTGCGGTAATTTCAAACACTTTCATTAGGAAGAAATGTAATGACGCTCAGACTTGCAGAGCTAAGCTACGCTGTATTAAAATTAAATGTTGTGCAGTGTTAAAGGTTACATAGGTATCTGGAAAATTCTCACTTCTGCTGATTCTAATTATGCTTTAGAATACTGATGTTAGGCTGCTTAGTTGGGCACTTTCATAGTCTGTTTTAAATTTGGCTATAATAATGTCTAATTCTATTTGTTCTGAGGCAAAGTATTTTAACTCACTGCCTGCTACCGTTCCTTTGCAGTGCCGACCCGCACATCAGTGGAGGCACTCACCCTGGGATCACAGGTGAGACGTTTAGCTACATCTGCTGCTATAAACTGATTTTGCATCGCCCTTGTTAAGTAAACAATAAAAAACAAGCATGTCAAAATGTTTATATAAGTGAATATCAGCGCGTATACTCTCAAATCCGTATTGTCCTTAAAAATTCCATTGCTGGCTACTTGTATTCTATTCTATTCTAATTAAGTCAATTTTCTGCTCCAAAGAGAGTCTGATCTTTATATAGAATGAGGCAATGTTCTAAGGTGCTCTTGCTTAATGATAACCATGGTGGCTTTATATAATACACAGAGGGATAAGGCAGAGGTAGCATGCTTTATCTTGTGACTGTAAGTGTGCACTAGTAGGAAACCCGCTGAGAGAGGGAGAAGTGACGAAGAGATGAGCGAGGGGGAGAGATGGTGGTGGTGGTGGGGGGGGGGTTAGGCAGAGAACAGGAGGCTAGATGTTGTTACATTTATTGAGAAGTAGCTAAGCCCTTTGTGCTGTGGGAATTTGAAGAAGAGAGGAGAAAGGACAAAGATGGCTGTGAAAGATGAGACATGAGAAGGAGACGAAGGAAAATAAATAGACATGAAACCCAGAACGATGGGGTGGGGGGGTTGGGGAGTGTGTGTGTGTGTGTGTGGGGGGGTGGTTTAGAGATGGAAAAGAGACAGAGAGAGAGCCGGAGAGATGGACAGTGATGTATAGGTGAGCTGGGCAGTCCGGCACAGTGAGTACAGCGCAGGGTCGCTCCCAAGTGTGCGCCATGTATGGAATTAGAGAGAACAATGTGGCATAAAGCGATGAGGGAGTTTCAGATGCCTGATGCTGTTTCTGTTCACTTCCACTGTCTCTGGAAGAATCACCAGACACAAGTAGGGAGGCAAATAGTGAAATGAGAGGAAGATAATGGGGGGGAAAACGTGTGTGTGTGTGTGTGTGTGTGTGTGTGTGTGTGTGTGTGTGTGTATGTGCCTTAATGTGTGAATGCAAATGTGCACGAGAGCGTGTGCGCTGTATCTGATTTTTTTCTGACTCCAAATGTGGATGAAAACCAAGGCTTTAGGTTTTTAATCAGCCCCATCTGAGCGCTGTATGGGGACTCTGAGAAGCTTTCATGTGGAGTTTCTCTTTCTCATACACACACACACACACACACACACACACACACACACACACACACACACACACATGCAAAGCATCCCCTCATGCCTTCTGTTCTAAATTTACACCTAACATGAGAACAGGAGAAGGGGAAGGAGGCAAGGAGGAGCAAGACGAACTAAGGGCGCAAAGATAGAGCATAGAGGAAGAGAGGTACGGGGGGGGGGGGGCAGAGGTAGAGGAGTGGCGAGAAAGTGCACTGGAGGGGTAGATGAAGTGTAGATAGAAATGAGGAAGAAGCAAAACTAAAAGATGAACAGAGGAGAGGAGAGGAAAAGGAGGAGAGCCAAATTTGATTTAGACAGCGGGCAAGAGAGATGGAGGTGGGGGGGGGGGGGCAGTGACGAAGAGAGTTAGATAGACAGGGTGAGAGGGAGGGAGGGAGAAGGACAGTGGTATATTAGTCAAGGTGTCCAGTCTATGTATTGCCTGCTGTGCAATACCACCCCTCTGATTTACTCTGCCGAGTGACTGATGAGAAGGAGGATGAGAAGGAGGGATGCAGAGATGAAGGGATGAGAGAGGAGGGAGGTCTCGCAACGAGCGTTTAGGCCAAATTAACGGCACCTCATAAATTAGACTAACAGCCAAAGTGGAGGGGCTGCAGGGGAGGGGCTGTGGAAGTGTGTGTGTGTGTGTGTGTGTGTGTGTGTGTGTGTGTGTGTGTGTGTGGAAGTGTGTGTGTGGAAGTGTGTTTCTGTGTACGCAAGTCAAGTATGTGTCGTGCATGTTTGTGAGTGATGAAATGTCAAGAGGGAACAGTTTGAGCCAATGCAAACAGATTACTCTCTGATAAAGTAGCGATATCCAGCTGCTTACTCATACAAACACAATCTTCTCTGGATTACCACATGTACTGAAGCGTTTTCTGCACAATGATGCGCTCATGAACTGAAACAGCGGGGAGATTGCACACACTGAGCATGCAGAACATAAGTTGCCCACCTTTTCAAGCAATACTCTCACTTTTCCATCCTTGCATAAAGCACAATGGTTGCCAATCTGACATGCTTGCTCAATAGATTTGGACAGGACTGAATGCAACCATTTTGGACAAAAATTTATTTCAGATACTACTAATTTGCACATATGTTTTGTGGGTAAAATTACGCTGTATTGACTGATCATTTATTTGCATAACAAAGAAATGCACCGTGATCTGCTTTGTTTAAATGAGGAGATTTTGTACAATGGCCAAACTAGTGCTCGCGCTAACTTTGCTAACAGGATTCTTTACATGTTTACATATAAATGCATGTTAGTCTTCCACTTCTATTGAGACACAGAGGCGTTAATGCTACAAAATCCAACACTCCAGTGACACAAGCTCCATTGCGAGCATCGCTGGTTTTGGACAAGACCCGGTTGCGTATATAGGAATATAGATGGACCTCTAGTAGCCTCCCGGAAAAGGATTTTATTCAGACTTCTGACTGACTGATCTGACTGATTTGTTTATTGTCATTCATTCATATGCACGGTGCACAGCTGGGCAAAGTAAAGTAAAATAAAAAAGGACCGCAATTAGGTCAAGATATAGCCAATAACCTCAGTGATGATTGTACAGAGATAGGAGGCATGCTTGGCAACGCTTCACTTGTGGTTTTGTATTTTCATATGGAGATGTGGTAGAGATTTTTTTATGTGCTTGAGCGGATGGAATTTTTTTAGAGAACAAAGAAGGGGAAAAAAAGGCTTTTCACGTGTTGACTAGGGTTGCATCTCCCTCCAAATGCGCTCCTGGCAGCTAAAGCATGAGCGATGTTTTTAAGTGTTAGTGTAGGTAACTCAGCAACTGGGTAAGGTTCGACAAAAGTAAAGGTCTCGGTTAAATGTTGAAAAAGTAAACGCATTGATTTTTTCAATATCAAACCAAAACCACAACCTTTCCCTGACCTGAATATAGTGGCCTTGTAGCTTTGACATGTAGGACATGGGACACAAATCCCACAAATGTCTTGTATGCGTTGAATGCCCAATCATTCAATCTGGCCTCCTTTCTGTCACTTATTATAAGGATGTCACACTTCACGGATTGGAAATACCACTGAATCGAATCCAGGCAAAAAAAAATGACATTTCCTCCATTTTGCAATCAATTACACATGCATAAACATGTCTTGTGGCAGACGAGGTTACTCCACAAGAACTTTCATCTTACGTGAGGCTTCATACAAATTTTATGCCCTTAACTCCACATTCTTTCTTCATGTATGTTTTCTGTTACCCCCCAAGCGGCACGTCGCATAAATCCTCCCTTGTAAACATTATTTATGTGTCTCTCTCTCCATTATAAAGAAGTGTTAACTCTGTCAGAAGTGCAGGCACTTGCCGATCGCTGTGTGATTACAGCAGTGCTTGACTGAGTGAGATACTAATACAAACAAACACACACACACACACACAAACACACTTTACCCACCACCACACCAATCTTGGCAGTGTGGAGTTGATGCTCAGAGTGATTAAAGTGGCGTGCTTCTGAGTGTGTCACCTGGGTGCTGCTGTATCTTAAATCAGGACAGTGGGGCTCAGATTGGGTATTGACTGGCCTGCAGAAGTCTCCATCCATCACGCTGAGAAACGATAGCACAGAGGCCCGCCCTGATGCACCCATATACCGGTGATGTTGCTCGCTGGCTGACTGAGGTGACGTAAGGTTAGGGTTATGGCATTAACCGTTATTTATACTGCATGGTAAGCAGGCAGAGAGGCAGGTCCCAGTGGCAGATGTGGACTGACAGGCGAGTGCGTCTTCCATCAAGATACGGGTAAACACAGGTTCAGACACTTACACACAGGCAGTGGCACCTGTAACAAACACAGACTGACAGACACATATGCTTGGATGTGCAGCACTTATCATAAGAGATAAGACTTCCTTTTCTGTCTCTGTCCTATTGTCTCTCACGCTCTGTGATGCGCGCACACACACACTGCAGACATACCACTCTGTTTTGAGGGCCTGAGCAGCATCTTTTGACTGTGTGCCTAATGATAATAAATGAGCCATCATGGGTGGGGAGGGAGGCACTAAGTCATCCCCTTCATCGACAGGAGGAAGACTGGGAGCCCCAAGGTCACCCCACTGTCAGCATCACTCTCCCTAACTGCGCTTCCCGCTCTCTCACGTATACGTGTGCACGCACACACATGCACAAAGTGCCACAAAGTGTACCATGCCACACACGAACGTGCACACACCACAGATCACCTGGAAAAACCTGCTTCGAGATACTCCGCCGTATTTATCTTATAGCTAAAAAAACTTTACTATCTCATCTACATGCAAATCCCCTATCACAGGTTACACATGCTCAACCCAAGAATAATCATCTCAGATTGTTTCCTTTGAAGAGTTTTTCGGGGCCTGAAAAGTTCAAACAAAATTCAGTATTTCACAAAACAAAAGCAAAAATTCGAGAAAGGTCAGACAGAGTGAACTGAAGATGCGCTGGGTTGAGAAAGTGCTTTTGTTGCTGATCAGATTCATCTTCCGAACCCTTGGGTTGGGAAGGGTTCGGAAGATGAGCGGGGGAACCACTGCTCTAATTTTTAGATAATTTTCTCAAAAGAGTCATTATTTGCAGCAATGATTTGCTTGTGAACGTGATACTAATGCTTGAGCAGTCGACTAAAAAAACGTGTTAAGAGAGCTAAACTTACTTTCCTTTCACTGGCAGCACCCGTGCACTTGTGCCCTAAACCTGCACAGAGTACAGAATACCACCAGCTTGAACAGTAACCAGATCAGATCAGCTGAGGAAGACAAGCATTGCATAGCTGAAACATGTCTCTATAAAACCCCCTGACCCTCCTGATACCTAGCCCCGTCCCTAATGAGCTGCCACGCACTGTCATCTCTCAGAGGCACACATCGGCATTCAAATGCGAAGAGAGGGGAGGCCGAGCTAATTCCTCCAGCCAGGAGACAGAAAGCGAAGGAGTCCAAACCAGTGAATGTTGTTAATGCTGTACTAAAAATGTAAGTTTGTGGGAGAGAGGAGGCATCAGAGGAGGCGTTGGAGAAACGAACAGGAAGGTAGCGCTCTCAACTGTGGGAATTCTTTTCACACACGCACACACACACACACACACACACACACACGTATAGATTACACGTGCGCACATACATGCATGGGCACACACACACACACAGGTTGCAAGTTTGGACTGGAGCTGTAGAAAGCTAATTTGCACCACATTGAAATGCATCTCAATTAAAGAGAAACACATCGAGGTGCCAGGGGAGGAGAGAAGAGAGAGATGTGAGAGAACGGGAGGGAGGAACGGGGTGTGAAACAGATAGTGTGTGAGAGTATGAGAGTAATAGAAGGTGGTGGTGGGGGGGGCCTCAACTGTATTTGGCAAGGGAAGAGGAGAGGGAGAGAGTGTTTTCATCTCCCTCTCTTGGAAAAACATCTCATTTTGGGATGAATCAGATTTAGAAAGGGTGTTAGGAGGTTGAGGCACAGCTAAAATCCTAACTAACTTCAACCTCGTTATCACCAGCTCTCTGGTTTTGTGCCAGCACAACAGGGTTGTCCCTGCTAAAACTGTGTGTGTGTGCCTGTGTGTTTGTACTCGAGATATTTTTAAGCCCAAGGCCACGTACTGTATTACAGAATGGGTGGGTACGTCCAAGACACAATAAGGTTTTACCTAAGTGTGTGGGCAAGTGTGAGTGCGGCCCTGAATCAATGTGTTTTTGGTATTTTGAGAACGTGTTGAATGCTTTGTTTGTCATGTTAGTCAATGTTAAAAATTAGATAATGTGCGTAAGTACGTTGGAGTGTGTATGTGCCTGTTATGTGCGATCTAGTAAGTGTGTGTCTGAGAGAACAAACAACAACGGGAGGAAAGAAAAAAAAAAGCACACACACACACATACACACACACACAATCTGTCACATGGAAAAATCAGGATTGGCGTTGTATGCCGCTACCATTTTGCACGGACTGTCATGTTCTTAAGACTGCGATGATGCTGCCAGCCCACCATCTTAACAACAACGCCAAATACAAGTGGATCCATTCTTTCACGCTGTCAAAACATACTCAACTTGTCTGCTTCTTGCAGGAGCCCTTTAACCCCATGTTTGCCTCCGCTCCAATCTAAGTCACATAGCTCTTAGCGTGAAGAGCATTCTGGGAAATCAAGTCCTTTTGATCTTATCCCGGGTTGAGATGTACCACCGAACTGCTGACTGCAGCTCTGTAACACCATGATGTAACGCACCTACCTGCCTACTTTTTCAACGGCATCGATGACAATCAGATGATCTGTGGTATAACTATCATTAGCCAGAACACTGTCATCATCATCATCATCATCATCATCATCATCTTGACTGCCATCAGCGACACCGTGTCAGCACATTGTCTGAGAAAGTCAAAATGATCGGTTCATTGCATGATTGCCCGGCCGTGTCTACAGTGAGGTTAAGCACCTCTGCTGAAGCATCTGTGTGAGTCCCAGACTGCCACTCATCTGAATTGGAGGGGAATTGAGGAGGGATGACATGCAGTGCTCTCCCACTGAAATAAACCCCCTTTGATTTGTTGTTAATTTTACCCTTAGCTCCTAACATGGCACAAATTCTCATGATTAAATATCCCCCGCCAGTGTAGTGCATCATTTCTTCCTGCGCTCTCACCTCAGCTCTCGGGCCGCTGCAAATAACTGAGCGGAGAGACACGTTCCACTGGACCCTCAGCTGCTGTCCAGCAATTTCCTCTCATGCTACCTGTGTTATAATCTGCTTTTATTTGCGTTTAAGTCGGTGGTCTTGTTTGGTCAATCCTCTTAGCCTCCTCTTGTTTGTCTTGCAGTTGCACAGCTTAGCTAAAATAAGCAGTGGCCTTCTTTCATATAAACCTCATCCTGGTGACAAGCATGTCAAAGCCAGAAGAACCTACTGTGTATCAGCGAAGGCCCTGACAGCTAAATATATAAATATATGAGTGAAAAGAAAAACTGCTTACATGGGTTTTCCTCTTCCTCCAATACTTTGAGTTAGCATAATCTCTCTCTTTCTCTCTCTCCCTCTTTCTGTCCCCTTTTTCCTTTTGCTCCCTCATTCTTTCCTTGCATACACACGACTGAGCAGAGCTGACACACACACACACACACACAGACACACACACAAAACTACTCAGACACACACATTCCTGGGTACATGCTTCACAAATGTCAGCCCCATACTGTACATGGACAATAAAACACATCAGCAAACTACTCAAACAACCTCCACAGGCACTTTGTCATGTCCTCTGTGTCTTTTACGGCTTCTCAATCTGCCCTTTATGACACCGCTTATGAGCCTTTAAGCGGCCCTCTGTTGTGCATGGGCTGACAGATCGAGTTGTCATTACATTAAGTAGGGACTCTCTATTAGTGCAAATGGTGGCACATAACCAGATAATCGGCTGTGGACAGCAAGTGTGGCTATGTGGGAGGTGAGATGCTAACGGATGGTGTGTGGGAGAGTAATGTTTTATGTTGGAGGAAGTGTGATATCTCCATTATAGACAAGCTTAATTGATAAACAGGATAATAAAAGCAGCAAATGGCCCCATAGATTTCTGCCTACAGCACAGCCAGCAGTACTGTAGGATGTCACTATATATATGCAGCATAAAGAGGAGTAATGGCACTGACAATAATAGCATATTAAGTAGAGGCTTTAGAACAATATCAGACAATGTCATCATTGTAGAGGAATAAAAGACCAATAAAATCCCTCTCATAAAAGGAGGGAGGACGCGCTGCCCTGAGGGATCCCTCAAATGTTTCTTCTCACACTCCTCTCACCTCATCTCTCCCCCACTCCCTCGCCCCCCCGGCCTCCTCAATTTCACTCTCTCTCACCCCTCCGTGATAGGAATGCCCACTGATAATTCTCACAAATGGCCACGTTTAATTCCCGTGCATAATAAGCGAGAACTTCGCAGCCATGGGGGAAAAGAAAAAAAAAATGAAAGAGAGGAGCGAAGGAGCTGCGCTGCCACGCTGCCTTTTCCAGCTCCTGGCGCGAGAAAACAATCCACGAAATGCTCCTGGAAGTGCGACCGTTTCAGAGGAGAGGAAAAAGTGCGAGGGACGTGTAGACACGCCCGTTCCGACAACAAACCAGAAGGAGCACTTTCAAGTGACAATACAAAGGATTCAAATCAAGCAACATCTTTCTTTTTTTGGCCAAAGTGTGCTCACCAGAATATCCGGATCAGAGCTCGGTGTACGGAGAATCCCGAGGAGTTTCCCGTCTTTCTTCGCCCCAAGTTGAGGACAGCGATCAGACGCGCTCTCCCACAGTCCCGACTGAACTGCAAAGAGGGAGAAAAGGTAAGACCACATTGAGAGAAAGCACGGCAGCCTATGGAGTCTCTCATCCCGGGCGGCAATCGAGGTCAACCCCCTCCACCAGTCACCCACCCATCCGACCCCCCCTTTCCCCCCAAAAGTACATCAATAATTACACACGTTTAGCTCACTAATCCGACTCTGTACCTCTTAAATGAGACGGGATGACCACCAGAGAGTGAAAGAGACGGAAAAAAGGACCGGGCAAGGCAGCGGCTGTCAGATTTGACTTCAAACTGATGCTGACGATGCGCACCGAGATAAGCTCCGGAGGAGAGAGAGAGAGAGAGAGAGAGAGAGAGAGAGAGAGAGAGAGAGAGAGAGAGAGAGAGAGAGAGATCAGAGGTGCCGCGGTGAGAGACAGATTCAGTGAATTGAATTAAACAAGCCACCACTTAAAAGTTATTCAAGTAGGTCAAGATATGAGACGCAAACCACCTTTGCGTTACGAGAAAATATACTAGGTGAACTCATCCAAAGTCTTGATAACTATTTTCCCATTCTGCAGAGGCACGTAAAGGCATCTGAGGTGCATCTTTAGGGTTATAGTGCTGTGATACTGCCACTGTCAACATGCACTGCCCTGAGGCATGCAGTCACAGGGAAAGACTGTGGGGTCCTGCCACACACACACACACACACACACACACACACACACACACACACACACACACACAAAGATTATACATTTATTGCACAACCCATGTTGGAAATATTGTAACCTACTTATTTCCAACACCAGTAAAGGTAATTTGTATTTAGAAAATAAAAATGAGAGCAAGAGAGAGAGGTTGGTAACTTCAAAATACATCTACCTTCCTTCATCCTCTTCAAGGTACAGTAAGCTCCCCAAAGATGCTTTCAAAGAGATGACCTGGGACTGTTTGGCGAATGGCCAGACTTACCTCAGGTGGTGGAGACATCTCCAGAGACCTGCAGCACTCGCAGTGTTTATAACCCACAAATTAATTTGGTGAGAACCACAAATGCAATATTCCTCGACTATTTTGATGAATGTAGCCGACTGCAGCAGATTCTCCTTTTAGGTAGTGGTGGAGGAAATATCCAGATCCTTTACTCAATACTCAAGTGCATTCAAAACCGTTCTTAAGTAAAAAGTACGTAAGAATTATCAGCAAGATCTATTTAAAGGATCAAAAGTGAAAGTACTCATTCTGCAGTAAAATGGTCCCTGTCAGTTTTTTATTAGCATATATGATGTCTTTGGTTTAATGTTACTGCTACATTAATGTGTTGATTATACTGCTGTAGTTGCTAATTTGAATTCATATTCTGTTGGGTAGTTCACAGCACCGCATCATATTCTATAAGATCATCATGTCTGTAGTGTCCCTGTCCAGTGAGACATTTTTTCGGAGCAATATCTCTAAGAAGTCAACTTTTCATGAGCTCACGAAAACAGCCCTGTTTTCAGCTTTTCCACAATACATTTTCCAACTAATCCAAGAGGGGTTTAAATAGTTTATTTAGATTAAGGGGAATTTCCTCAACACATAAGGAACACTTAATCCTTCAGTCTATCAGAAACATTCCAATTCTAAATTGCCAAATTTAGAGATAGATGGATTTTCATCAGACAGAAAGGGTATGAAAAAATTTAATCTGACAAGTAACTCGTAACTAAAGCTGTCAGACAAATGTAGTGGAGTAAAAAGTACAATACGTGCCTCCGAGGTGTAGTAAAGAGCAAGTATTAAGCTGCGTACAATGGGAATACTCAAGTAAAGTACCTCAAATTGAACCATTGTACTTAATTACATTACACCACTGGTTTTAGAGAGAAGGATACAGTAATGCAATGTTCCCTTAAACATAGTGTGAAATGAATGAATATATGAACATGTTAGAGGTTTTACAGCAGCCTTTTGAAGCAGGACTGGACCACCTTGTGTTAAACAGAGACCACCCCCCCCTCCTTTATTGTTTTATGAAACAAAGCCTTAACCTGGCACTGTTTCACACAACAAATGCCATGTAGCGTTTAGGCCATCATCTACTAATTAAATTGATTACGAGACAAGATGCGTCGACATCTGGGAAGCTTACCACCTCGGCTAGAGAATATCCATAGATGGAAAACCTGCATGTACATTGCAGAGACAAGAGAAAACAAGAAGGGAAAGAAAGCAAACAAATGTGATACTACATCCACTGTCAAACACAGTACATGAATGTATACATTTTACAAATTCCACCTACAAAGCTTCCATGCAGTGATGACAAGCCTTTAGCTCCTGGACTTGAACTGCAATCTGCGTGTATATGTCACGTCAAACATGCTGGTGTGTCTTAACATTGCCATAAAAAGTTCACACCATGGAGAGCAGAATCTAAAATGCATCTCATTGTCACCCCTCCTCCAAATCACACAGGTGACAGCCTTCTGTGGTCCTCACACAGCCAAGGGCAGGATGCAGAGCACAAATAGAGCTCCATACACCGGTCAGACATTACAGCATCATTACAGGACTGCTACAATGATAGCAGGAGTTGAAAGCTGCAAAAAAAAATGTGTAGGTGTAATGTTTCATTTTCAAAGGGATTCTTTTTTTGGTGCATGGCAACTGTGCCAACTGCTGTAGTATTTTATTTGACTAGAATTATCTTCTATTTCACTTTTGCATCATGCTTTTATACATATATATGAATCTTCTGCAGGTCCTGCAGGCAGATGAGTTTGTGCCCCCAAAATCCTCTGTTTTAATAAGTGCAATCTTGACTGCTTGGTGACTGCTGCGGCGCTCAAGGTGGGAGTGACAGACCTGTGGACTCTCTCCTGCACGAGGAGACAAAGAGACGGAGTGAGACTAAAGAGAGAAAGGAGAAAGGACAGGAGAGAGAGGGAGGACAGCAGATGGACAGAGTGTGCAGAAAAAGGGCAGAGTTCATGGTGAGATGCGTGTCCGTCTCATGCTACCTTAACTGTCCACAGAGAGAATGACAGAGGAAAAAGGAGGAGGAGGAGGAGAATAATTCCAAGTGCTGAATCTTTTCTTTTCATATCTCATTCCTGAGTCACCACTTCATCTGTCCACCTACCCTTAGCTCTACTTTCCCATCTCTCTCTCTCTCTCTCCCTCTCTTTCTCCATCCTCTCTATCTCTTTACCCCTCTCTCATCCATCCCTCCTTCCCTGCTCACTCTCTCTCTCTCTCTCTCTCATTCTATCTCTTCCTTTCGAGGAGCATCTCTTGTTTGTTCATGCACCCAAATGTCTGCAACATCCTGCTCTCTATTTACAGCGCATGTGGGATGAAATGTGTGTGTGTTTTTGTGTGCGTGCGTCAGCTTTGTACTTGTGTAACTCTGTGTGTCCGTCTGCACATGCATGAAGGTTCAGTGGCGTGTTTTTTGTGATAGGTCCAACACTGTGGGATGCTGACCCGTGCTCTCACTGCATGGTACACAGCTCTTTGATTTTTTTTTTTTTCTTTTTGGTAGACAAATGTTCTTTTAACCGTGTTATAAGATATTTCCTACAATCATTGAGTCAACTGGTCAGTCAGATAATTGGTTAATCAATCAGATCGTTTTCATTTCTCCTTGTGAAGGGCAGACAGAGGATACAGAGTCATACAGAAGGGCAGAAGTGCATATTATAAAACCTTCACTCTCTGGATTTAAAGTTTCAGGCTTGTGAAAAGCTACGTTGGCTTCACAGCGGTTTATTTAAGACACTCTGGGACTCAACACTTCAGTAGATTTAGGTCTAAACCTGGATTTCAAGGTGATGAACCTTATTGCTATGCACCTGCTGTTATATCTGTATCCATCTGTCCATCTGTATTCGCTTTCGTGATTCACCCAAATAATAAGATGAAATTCTTTGCCTAGTGTTTCTTATGCAGGCTCCCCAAGGCCAGTTTCCATGTGCTTTGCTGTTTGTATAAAACAGCTGCAGACCTTGGAGACTGGCAGGATATATTTTTAAAAATGGACGAAGCAGAGTTTTCACTTTTTATGGCATTTTATGCTATTTTGTACATTCAGAGCACCTTGTAACACCATTTTTTTTTTCTGCTCAGGAGTCTTTTATAGTGGGATCTCCGATAAAGTAGCACGGATGGAGCCACTGGTCGGTCAGAGTATCAATGTGCTATACAATAACAGTGAATAAGATCCATTAGAAAACTATTAAAACTATATAGAGGCAAACTGCTCATCCCTTTGTCTTAATTATCCATCCCCCAGGCTGTCATCATTAAGGCAAGCCAGACACTGGGACATATTTGGCATTATATTTTTAATGCTACAACAACCGGTTCAGCAAAAAACCACCACAGATTATTCACAGCGTGTATCTTGGCTCAGCTCCATATACTGTGACACATTATTATATTTCAGTCCTCCCTTTCTTCCCCTCCTCTTCCTCCTTCATTTTCCCCCTCCTCCTCTCCTCCTTGTCCTCTTCTCTCACCTCCTCCCTCGATTCATCCTCCCTTTTCCCTCTTCAGATGCTTTTCTTGTCCTCTCTGGAATGAAAAGGGATAAAAAAAAAAAAAATAAGGCACCTTCATACGTGTTCTGACGATTCGCTTACAAGGTATGTATTGCTGCCTGTGTGTGTGTGCATGCTGCATGAGTGTGGCTGACGGTGCATTGTATGTGTGCCAGTTGTTTGTGTGCCTCTCTGTGTGCAGCAGGAAATTCAAAAACTAGGCCATATCGACCACCCAGGGGTTTGAAAGCTCAGGGGGTACCAAAGCAACATGGTTTAAAATAAGGGGGAAAAAAAAGCATTTCAAACGCCATAAAGGGGGTAAAAAGACAACGCATATGCACACTCACACACACACACACACACACACACACACACACACACACACAGACACACACACACGCACACACAGAGACAGGCACCCCCTCCCATCTGATAAAACCATGGCTCACATGATGTTCAAAGAGTAACATCAAACAGTTAATCATACACATATCTAAATAAATCACATCCAGCTTGATAAACATCCATGTTTCATTTATACGGTGCTCCTCCAGCTCGAGCTGGTTGCCGGCCATTTTCCTATAGATTAGGGCTTCCCCTGCTGACAGCCCCAGAGCGATGAGCTGCAGACCTTGTCACTATTGATCCAGTTCAGAGCGTAATGGATATGAATGGGATCAGTTCTGATTGGTTTTGAATTTTATCTCAGAGGTGGCGGTTTGACTCACCTCTTTGATCGCATCAGCGGTGGATGGGTTAAAGCAAAAGCTGCGTGTTTTGTGAGGTGTGTGTGCTCGGTTTGAAAGTGCTTCTATTGATAGGACGTGGTTAAACCACTGTGAGGAACAAGAGGACAGAAATTCATTTTCCAGCATAAATTGCTCGTTCAGACTCATCTTTGAAAGTTTAAATGTTTAAGAAGGCAAAATAAACTCCCATGAGACTATTACTATTACTACTTCTGTGTGCAAGAGGGTGAAGCGTGGGTGGGATTTTAGTGTTTCTCTTTCAAGATGACTGGGACTATCAATAATGCCATTAATATTAGCCCATATCCTCTCCTGCCTATACAGGTCATCACCTCCCGGCTGTGCCTCCGTTTAGACATTGATTATTGTCATTTCACTGTTGACCTTAGGCTTTGACACAGCAGAAAATAGAAGCCTAATGTAACCTCACACCGTAAGGTCAAGTCACCCTGTTGGATTTTTGAGGTTTAAGAAAATATTTACGATACCTTCTTTCAGCTGAGGAAGGGGAGGCAGCAACTAAACACACTGAGTCATCTTGAGGATTGTGGCCTCGAAGCTTTTCATGTGAAATACACAGTTAGTTATATAACACTTTTGTTCACCTTAGTTTCCACTACTTATGCTTCTGCTGCTACTGATTCACTGTTATTGAAGGTGCAACCAGTGAAATATGCCTGTACACAAACATTAGTAGAAGATAATGACAGGGCAGCTCTCAGACGTCAGAAATGCAAACTGGGGACAGACACATGGGAAAAGCACAATATTTCAAATGACATTGTGTGTAAATAAGTCAAATCCATTTATGCTTTGCTTGTTTATTGTGTCTATTGAATACATTTTTCAGTTGCTCAGACCCGAATGCTGACAGCGTGTCAAAGAAGCATCAGTTTGAATTAATGTGACTGAAAGTAGCACCTCTTCATTGACCTGATTTGTCTCACTTTCCATCTGCCCACCTTCAGCAATTCGAAGTTAAGACAAATGTTGACTTTTACGCTGGCAAGTGCATCCCCACTGACTACAAACAGATCAGAGCAGCTGGGACTAATAGAAAAAATTAGCATGACATGCATTCAAAATGTCATCCATACATAGTACATAGTTACAAAGACAGAATGGTGCTGAGTGTTTGTAGAGGTTTCAGTTTTAATGTCGAGTACTTCGTTTGCTTCTCAAACGCTGCACTTGAGTTCACTGCACTGGATTCCAAAGAAAATGAACAAATAGACCTTTATCACCAAAGAACAAATGACAAATTAAAGCAGGAAAAACATAGATATGAATAATAAAATGACCGACGGCTGAATTCCATTTAGCTGCTTCTTCAGGGTTTGTGCACGCTTGCTCGCTGTCACATTGTCATTGCTTACTGGCACTCTTGCATAGAACAAAGTCACCGTTAATGTTATTGTTCCATCTGCGCTTCTGTGTAATAAGTCATGCTGTCTGCTGTAAAAAAAGGCCTATCACAAAGCACATGTGCTCTGAAGGTAAAGTCTGGCTCTGGATTGGAGTGCCTAGTGTTTTTCCATGGCTTTCCCAGCAAATACACACAATCAAGGCAGCCTCACAGTTCAAAACGCTTGAAATTTAAGTAAAGCAGCCATTGATTTAACAGAGGAGTGAATGACTTTGAACAGCTGTACTTGCAAACCCCTGCTGGTGTATTAATTATTCTGCAGTGCAATGAAATATTACTGATTGCCACTGCTTGAGAAAGTTACTATGGGAAAAAATAATAATCTGTTTAATCTGTTACTACTGCCTTCTCTCCCTAACAAAATTCCACGTATACTACTCTTTAAAAAGGTGATTGCATTGCTCATTGCTTCCCTAAAATGATATTGATTCTTACCTATTGTTGGGATCTTGTTCAGAATTTACACCACACTGCCCAGCCCAGTTTCCCTGTATGAATGAATCATACTGGATGATTCTGCAGGCCAAGATTTATATCCAATACCAGCATCCAGTGCTAATGCAATCTGTAGTGTGATGCTTATGTATCGTGGTGAAAGGTGGCGGTGTGTTTGTGGACGGTCGTGTTATATGCTCAGCTTTGTTGGCCGGGGTCTCTGCTCTTTCTGTGGCATCAAATCAAAAATAGCTACAAAATCCTAAAAAGCTCGAGCCTCTTTTGTCACCGTGTACTTAACATTTTTTGTGGCTTCATACAAATACTTAATTACAGTAATTGTAATTTAACTGCTGATAGTTAAACCACTTCAAATCCAGTAATGTGTTACGAGGAAGAATAATGTGATGACATGCTGATTTCACATTTATGATGTGGTCACATATAACTGGTCTTTTTATTTGAACTGCCTTTAGATTTGAAGTCATTTTACCTCCCTCGTGTGTGTTTTTTTATGCCCATCACTGTCCTGTGGGCTATTCCCACAGTCAAATCTCCACACCTGCCACGTTGTCAAAACAGAGTATGTGTTTGCAACTTCCCTGAAAGGGTGCACAGATGCAGTTCACCAACCTCTGCCAAATTATAAAAAGGTAACATAAAACCATAAAACCTTCTGCCACTGTATAAACAGCAACCCCTGGAAGAGAAAATGAATCATTTTTCTCTGCAGAAGATGGAAAATCGGAAGGGAAAGAGTACATTATAGGAGAGTGAGCAGATGAGCACATTGGAGCCTGTCTCAGTGGCTGTGGATGTTATACATTAATTCTCTAAGGGCCTTGGGGTCCCAGTTTCCCATGTTAATTGATATCCCCATTAAAGAGATAAGTAGACTCAGGGAGGATGAGAGGGCCAGAGAGCAGAGAAGTTACTGCAGGATGTAGTCAAAACGGGAGAGGAGAGAAGGAGGAAGATGAGGAACGAAGGACGAAGGAAGACCCAAGACAAGAGAGGGCAGGAAAAACAGTGCACCAGTTGGCCGCTGGGAGATGACCCCAAGTGTTTTAGGGTCTGTCTTTGGGGATAGGTGTGCAAGTGTCTCAGTAAATATCACACCGTGTGTGTGTGTGTGTGTGTGTGTGTGTGTGTGTGTGTGTGTGAGAGAGAGAGAGCGAGAGAGAGAGAGAGAGAGAGATGGAAGAGGAGACTACACCGAGAGAAAAGAGAAAGAGAGAGCTTATTGGCTGACAGAGCTGCTCTCACCTAGTTTGGGATGAGTCACAGTTCGCAGAGCCGTTAATTACGCCGACTGCTGAATCAAAACTCGGGGAACGAGAGCAGCTGTCTGCGCATTTACATATCACACAGCCTACATGGAGAGGAAGGGAGGAAGGCATGAAAGATCGAGAGAGAGAGAGGAGAAAGGTAGAGACAGACAGGGGGAGATAGAAGGGGAATTGATACGAAGAAAAGAAAACTGAGGGGGGACTTGAAAGGATTCAAAGAGAAACTTGGTGCGAAAACATAAGGTAAAGAATCAGGGCAGGGGGAGAAGTAGTCGAAGGGAGCGTGAGGTGCAAAAAAAAGAGTGACAGAGCTGAAGTGATTAGAGAAAAGCGCAGTGACGATCACTTCATCTGCAGCACCAGTTGTGGGATCCTGCCTTTATTTTTGTGCTTGGTTCTTTCCCCAAAACTCATGTTTTTTGCATAATAAACTCACAGATAAAGTTTTTACACTTTTCAACACTGCAAAAGTTTTTCCTGACCAACCCGCTCTAACTATGAAAGTAAAAAGAAGCTCTTAGCATGTAGCTTTTCAATGATTCGCTGACACAGTTCCTTAGTCTTTCCGTTGTCAATAACAATAACTAAACTGGTTTTATTTATTTCTTTTTTTCCCCCCACTGCATGCCTAAAACTGACAGCCTTAAGGCCAGCACTGACCAGAATAAGACTTGCTTTGATTTCAAAGTGACAAACAAGGCCAGCCATTAGCATACAGCTGCCAACAGGCTAGCCTGCAGCTGCACTTAAAGCCTTTACTTTCCTTCCAAAAATAAAGTGACAAAACAACACAAGAAGCACAACACCAAACCAAGCGGTCGGTTTTCAGGGGTTTACCATTTGAATACATAGACAACATTAAAACAAGTGGTTGCTTTATGTGGGATCAGTTAGTTCACTTAAATCAAGTGATTTGAATATTAAAACATGACGCCAATAAGATGTAATTTCTTTTGTTTTTTCTAATAAAACCTGTCGTGCTGCTTAAAGACATCCTGTGGTTTTTAGACTGCAGACATAGAAAGTCATCTGTCATTAATCAATCTGGGAATCTGTGAAAAGGATTAAATGAGCTGGTTCCCCTGTTCCCCCACACATTACATGCTCAACCATGATAAACCAAATAAAAAGCCTACTGACAATTTCCTTTTTTCTTTGTGTTAAAACGAGTTAAAAACACTCTAGAGTGGTAATACTTTTTGAAGCGGGGGGATCTTCTAAAGCGATGTACCGCTGACTGATGATGTGACATTGAGCTTATTGGTATGATTGTAATTCTTCATCCTTGAAATGACTGGAAAGCCAGTGTAAAACATACTTTCTAACCGAGCACAGAACCGGAAAGCTTCTGAGGAAGGATGAGAAGAAAGCTGAATAGGAACAGAAAATAGAAACAGGACGCTGAAGAAGGTGAAGGATAAGTAAATCACATTATAGTATTTCACATGTTTTGAAGGAGAGCTGTGAGCCAGTTATGGCCGTTGTAATTTGTGCCTGGAACAAATTTAATTGAGGTGACTTACAATTCCAACTCAGATTTAAAATATTTTGTCTTGAAAATCGAGTTTATGATCTGCTCTCATCAAACAGACTAGGTCACTGCTTTTTGGCTGTGGTGTTTACTGGCCGTGAGAGGAAGGCAGATGAGATAGTTGTGTCAATCACAAAGACTTCGTTCATGACAAGCAGGTGGCTGTGGTGGTGGCGGTGGCGGTGGTGGCGATGGGGTGTGTGTAGGGTCTCTAGTGAACAGTCTCTCTCAGTCTTAGTCATCACAGAAACTGCACTCAGCTGAGTTAGAGAGAAACAAAAGGCAAGGACTCAAAGTTAACAGACGCACAGCTTTAAAGATATTTCATTCTGCAACATCGGAATCATCTTTATTGGCCAAGTATGTGAATGCATAGGAATTTTTTTTATTGCCCTCAATGTACTTATGCAGGAACAGATGCGCAACTGCTAAGAAGGACAACAAAGCAGAGCGAGTAAAGGTAAAGATGTAATGTGTGTAATGTACACAACAAGGTGAAAAAATGAATGCAGTTATGAATATATATATATATACAGTATATATATAAAAGGCGTCAATGGCAAACAGCATTAATGAAAAAGAAAAAAGAAAAGATCAGGAGAAATACCAAACACAACAGTCACACACTTTTTGTAGCAAACCTTAGAAATATGTTTAAATTTTTAAGTCAGTCATGTGCTGACATGTTTTTTCTTTATCACCTCTATTGAGATACAAAAGGATATTGATTTTGACAGAGCTTTGAACATGGGGTCTGGTATTTGCATATTCAAATGATCAGTTGTGAAGTCATTGCTCGAAACTGTTAACAAAACAGAAGCATGATTCACAAAGTCCTAAAACTCACAGATGCTGCCACGCTGTCCTTCAGTGTGAAAAAGCCGAACAGCTCTGAAAGGTGCAGAACACAATACCACCATTTAGGATGTCAAATCAACAGAAGAGAATAGAAAGTGATTTTTCCTAATATGCAGTGTTTAGAGTACACAGTTCATGAGTGAATGTCCTATCAGCACAAATGTTGACAGGTCTGCATTTATATTATAACATCTAAACCAAAAAGTAAACATGTCTCTCCCTCTCATGCATCAGAGCAGGCTCAAGGAAAAAAAAAAAAGAAAAACATCTTAAAGTTCATTATTTACATGATTGTATGCAGTACATGTAGAAGAAAAATCAATAACTGAATTGAAAGGTAGATGGATTTCAAATTACAAGTAACATGAAAGAGTCACGCATGTGAGTACACTTTGACATCACTGCAGCAGGGTTAAAGGACCTCCAGTTAAACCACTGGAGGTCTGCAAAGACAAGATTTTAAGCTGGTGCAACGCAGCTGTCAGACTTACCGAGCAAACCTGCAGACAACAATCAGAAACGTGTAGTCTATTTAGCTAAAATTAACACTTTGGGTGATAAATTTGTTTGCTTTCTTTCTGAGACTGACGTGATGATTGTATAACCAACTAATCCGCAAACTGTCTGCTTGTCTATGGATTACACAAACAAGATAAAACGTGTTCATTTGTGAGCTTTAGATGTGCTGGTAGGTATGGTTTTGAACTTCTGAGAGAGCCAGGCTGCCTGTTTCCCCTTGCTTGGGGAAGACAGGCTGATCGCCTCCTGGCTCAAGCTGTTAACTCACACAAAGAGGTGTCATTGATTTTCTCATTTCACTCTTGGAAAGAAAGCGAGTAAGCATATTTCCCAAACTGTTCCATCATGTGATTCTGCTTTCTACTTAAGCAGTAATTATTACAACTATCAAAGTTATCACTTTGATCTTTTACGTATTGAGCATCATGTTGCTGATGTTTATTCTCTGTGTTTGAAACAATATTTTCCAGCTCTATGAATGTAGAGGAAGGGTGGGATGACTCTTCGAATCAAAGCCATGTACGTGGGAATGCAAAACAGTTTAGTACTGTCCTCTTCTGAATGACCAAGCAAAATGATTGAAATGATGTGGTGTAGATAGGTGAGAGCTTCAGATAGAAGGATCATAGGGATTCTGAAAGCCTTCAGTTTTGCACTGTTCATCCCATTGCTCTTCTGGTTCCTTTCTCCTGGTCCAAGAGCACGAAGGGTCTCAACACAACAAAGGGCTGCACCAGAAACCAGATGAAAGACATGCTAAAACACACATAGTAAATGGCCAAATATGGTATCCCTATAGGGGTTATACAACACACAGCCAGTCAGCCATGAAAGTACAGTTCCAGCTAGCTTGTATGCCAACAGCTTGTACTTTAAGAATGTCACAGGATGTATGACTGCCAAATAGCACTCCAAACAGACACGGCTCATGAACAGAGGGTACCCTGACAACAGGAATCCAAACGAAAATCTGACAGTGTACCAGAGGTAGGTCACATTCGCAACATTGGAAACTGTAGTGTTTTTTGCAATTAACAATATCACATTTGCTTTACAGATGGCAACCTCACAAATGGCCTGGTTAAGAGAAAAGATTTCTGCAGCTTTGTCTCCAGGTCCTGCCAATATTAACCACATGACACACATGTTGGCAGGGAGACCAAGAACAATATTGATTATGAATGGAGCCTGGCCATCTGCACAGTGGATCAGATGAGATTCAACAACCAGTAGTGTGTGATTTCCATCCATCTTGCCATCTAGCTGCCCTATAAAAAGATTAAGCATACAGGCAGAATATCTTTTCTTTTCAGGCAAGGAGGAACAGGACTTTTGAAAAATCAATTCCTTCAGTGACTAACAAAACAAATATAATCAGATGCCTTCAATCTCTGGTAAGCAAGCATGCTACATTTAAGCAATAAGACATAAGTCAATTGAATTGCAGTGAACTAGTGCAAGTTCTGGAGGGTATAGCACAACTGTTATTGGCTAATTTATGGTGCTTACCTTATAGCCACTGGCTGGGTATCAAAAGGTACGTAAGCTGCAATCAGCTATGTTGGGACAGTATACTGACATCAGCCAGTCACAGTCTGAGTTTGAATCTACATATGATGTATGAAACTAAAATTCTCAACAAGACTAATCGGTTTGCTAAATGAAAATGAATTACAAACACAAAAAATATGAAAACTGCTGTAAAACTTACCAGGACAAAATATGGATTCTTGATTGTAACTTGCAAAAACATTAACAAGCCCATATGATTTTTGGCAGGGAGACTGAGCACTATCTACTCTATAATGACATCTTACTTTGGTAGCATGCTACTTTGGTACTAGCACAACCCTACTGTTGTCTGAAACATGTTCCAGTGGGGGTCTCAGCTGTTTGAAACTTGAGTGCCAATGTAAAACCTTTTGCAAATGATATGCAAACACACAAAAGTCAATGACCTTAAGTGAGGCTTTGATTGTTTGTTGTAGAAATTGTAGTTTTGCATAATGTCCAGGCTGATACACTGTAAATCAAGAAAAGTCTGCTGCGTTGATGTTGAAATGAGTGGTAACTCATAAAGAATGGCATTGTGGTGTAGTAGTAATGTTACATGTTGTCTTGAAAATGAAAAGATGGATGCATGCTTCATGCAGGCTTCACACTCAAACTGCCATGTTAAGGCCACTCAATAGCGAGACAGCAGTGATTACAGTCTGACCAAACCAGGACAGAGAGGCGAGTTGTCTCTATAATACGAAATTAGTTGTCTTTGAAAAAGCAATTAAATATCAGTATTGCAAAGGTTTCTTTACTTTCTGAGAAAATCCCCCTCTGCTTGGTTGCTCTCTAAATAGATGAAGCACACAGGGTTTCTTCAGACATCAGCAAGTTAAGTTTAAAACCTTTTAATGGCCATTATGAATGCAATTTAAGACCAATTTCACATCCATGCTGGCAACAAAAGTAGAAAAGATGTGATAGAAAATCAGAGTTCAGAATCACTTGCAGACTAAGTGAATTTATTCCTGTTCAACATGAACATTCAACTGAACGTGACTGCACAGGACACGTTTTTCTGATGTCCCATACGACTCCCATGCCTTTAGAAAGCTCCTAATTTGAGAGGCTGCACAGATTGCAGTAGTGGTTATTGGTTCCATGTTGGTTTTGTTTTGTAGTTTTGTTACTTGTAACCTTTGGAAATCCTGGCACAACTCACCATGAGTCACCATCAGCCACAAGTGCTGATAATGGTTGCTACAGAGGATATAGATTTCATAAAAAAGAGGGGGTGCATATATGACAAAAGCCATGCACCCTCTACAGCTCCTTATAGCTGCTACCAATAGAGGTTTTGAAAAGAGCTTCTTTGATTCCGTGTCCCCAGCCTCTGTATAGACTTGATCCACCAGGATTTCTCAGCAAATCCTCACTGTGCTGTGTGTTTGAATCTACCAAGCTGGTCCAGCTGTTTATTTTTGTGTCTAGAAGATATTGCACCGCTTTGGTTAAAAAGCTGAACGTTGATATTTGTCCCTGACCGCTCTGGAAACTCGTACCCCACGTGTCCTTGTGTTTAAACACGGAGCTGTGCGCCACCGGTCTATGGTTACCTTGAACGTCCAATAAGAACTCTCCTCTGAAGTTCACATGGGAGACCTTTCCTCTCAGTCGAGCCCCCCTGATGTCTCAGTCTTTGTCAGTTTGTGTTGAAGTCTCACTTTGATCATGGAGTAGTTTCTCCCAGGGTTACTGAGGCGCAAAAGCCCCTCAGCTGTGATGGAGATTTAGCTGCATTACTAATAATAAGCGATCAAAAACAGATTAAGCCCTATTTTCACTTTTCCTTATTTTGTGAGGAAATACCACGAATCCTGCCAATACAACTGTTTACCTTTTTATCATTAGTTTGGGCATCCATGATCCAAGATAATGCCACTCACAGTCATAGAGTAAAGCTGTGGACAGCCATCCTAGGAGTAGAAAGTGACTGATGAAGAGTCCATCATAAGGTTTCGGGAGTTTTTCCTGAGAGTCGGAGGTCCAAAGTATCTCTAAAACACCTGAAAATTGGATACGAACACCCTTTAAACACAGACACACTCTCAGATTTCATGTTAAGCAGAATATATTACTGTCAAATCCTGCAGAACTACATGTGCTCTCATTCAACAATCATCATCACAGTGGTGTGAATACAGTTTGCAGCTATTACATCGCCAATTGGAACGCCTGTCTAAATACTATTAATGTGATTCAGCCCCAGTCTGTAAGAAGCAGCGTCTCTGACGCATTAGATTAGTGTCTAAGTCTCACCAATAATGCCGTTCACATGTCATTGAATGAAATCGTGGTCTTGCAGAGACGTATCTAAAATGGCTCAACAATCTGTTATTTTGAAACAAAGCGTGGTATAACCTTAATATTGAAATAAAAGTTGTTATTAAAGTTTTATTTTGGGACTCTTTTTTTTTTTAATATGGCGTGGATTTGAATTTGCATACTTGTAAAAGATGAAAACATAAACACACCTCTATGATCTCTATGAAAACCAGAGTGCAAACTGACCAAGAACGATTTGCAAAACCAATGTTTTCGTGACTCTTTACTGCTCCTGGTATACAAAGGGAGACCTAAGTTTCACTTTTGTATTTACATATGTGACATTTGTGAGAAAGTTCATTTAAGAACAGGTGGTTCGACTTTGGGAAACTAAACTTTAGATGAGTGGCGCAGCGTTCGCTAACATTTAGCAAGCTTTTTATTTGTTTTAATAGATGAGCGAAACCTTTGAGACTCTGAGTAAGATAACTGTCTCTTTTCAGGCCTCAGTGATCACAGTTATAAGGGCTAGTCTGAGGTAGAGGAGAAAGTGGAAAAGCACACAGTAATAACAAATGTCGGGTCTAAGTCTCCAGAGATTAATACCCCCATAAACATGAGAATGAGTGATCACAATTTAAGGAAAGCACTTAATCAGTGCAACACCAGTTATTGAAATAATGAAATGATGAAACACTTGTTAATCATCCCTCTGTCCTCAATGCCAGTGCAGGAATGTTTTGAAGCTCTTGAACTAACTAACAAACCAGAGGCAAACTAATGAAAGAGTTTCTAGGGGAAAAAATAGTAATAATGAAAGCAACAAGTAACTCACACATCATAAAAATTATTAGACAGACGAACAGACAACACTCATTGCTTTCACAGTGTGCACTTTTCTGTATAATTGTTTTTGCGTGAAATATAAACAGCATGCAAAATGATGTGAGATATGCTTAAAAAATCACTGATGGTACCATCTTATTCCATTTATTATCAGAGAAATGAACTTGATTAAATGCTACAAACAGAAAATTAGGAGACATACGGACAGCAAATCATAGCCACGTGTGCCAGTCTGGTTGCCTGCAGTGCAAAAAGCAAAGTTAAATATCCAGATTAATGATCAGTGATATTAAAAAATGACATCCCATGTAAAGATTATATTTGGTTTGCCCAGTTGTTAAGGCATGGCTTTCAGCTCAGGCAAGAAAGGCACAGACCCTAGATGACATTATTTGTAACAACAACAAACTTTGACTTTATCTGTTACTAAAACTAGATATTATCAGAAAGACACATAAATCATCTCCATCCCTTACGATGCCTTTGCAATCATGTTGCTATTCTACTGTATTATTTACTGTCAGGTGATGAATGAACATATACCTGCGGAAAATCCAATATCTGACATCTCTATTTCTTCAAATGAAGGATTACACGCTACTCTGAGGGCTCCCTTCATGGGAAAATAAAGCAGTTTAAAATCAATAGGCTATTATCAACATTTCATCAAGCAATAACTGAGGCTTTTCATCATTTGACTAATTATAGATACGAGGTTGTCACTCAACAGCAAAAAATACGGTCCTCATACCTAAACAGCAGAACGGGTTGTTCATTGATTCCTTACAAAAGAAAACCATTTGATGGTTGCAGATATGATCCACATGAGAATTTGCCACCTCGAGGGTAAAAACTTAATCAATCTTAAGACCATCTGATGACCATTTAGCCTCAGGGGGACTTCCTCTTCTCTGCATCGGCCGTTTTTTACAGTCTGATTTGTAACTTCTCTTTCAAACTCGACAACAGCTTGGTATTTTGGCTAATCTCTACAAGCAAATATGTGCAGATGAATGCAGATAACTTTAAAAAAACCTAATAAAAAGCTAAATAGTCATCATGATAGCTGATGGGTTCTGAGATTGTGCTTTGGCCAATGAATTGTCCTTCATGTGGTTGGTCAATATAGCGTGAACTACAAATGGACTGCGAGTGGAAACCAAAACACTTCTGATACCAAAATGTTGCCTTGCCTACAGATTGTGTATTCATATGCAGAAAGCTGTTTATATATTTGGCTAAATTTAGGCAACTAACACTACTTAGTTAAAGTAAGGAAATACAACCCTGTTTCGAAAAGGTTGGGATGCTGTGTAAAATGTAAATAGAAACAAAATGTGATGATTTGCAAAACATTGAAACCCCATATTTAATTGAGCAGAGCACAAAGACAACATATCAAATGTTGAAACTGAGAAATTTTATTGTTTCTTGAAAATGATGTCCTCATTTAGAATTTGATGCCAGCAACACATTTCAAAGAGTTGGGCCAGTGGCAACAAAAGACTGGAAAAGTTGTGAAATGCTGAAAGAAAACAGCTGGTGGAACATCTCACAATGAATCAGGTTAACTGGCAGCAGGTGAGAACATGATGGGGTATAAAAAGAGCCTCCCAGAGAGGAGGAGTCTTTCTGAAGGAAAGATGGGGAGGGGTTCACCACTCTGTGACAGACTGTGGGACATCAGCTGAAATGACTGATGCTGTCACATTTCTTGGGAGGAAAGTCTCCTATAACTCATTTGACAGAGGACCTTTGAACCACCACAACACTGGTTGGTTCAGTCTCAAAATACTCATTACAAGAAACTTACCTGCAGTCTTGGATTGAAAGATCATTGAATCATCTTCTCACCATTGATGGCATGCTCATTAAGTGTGCCAGTAGCCAATACCAAAATAAAGATGAATCTGAATGTGAAGGGTTGTTTTTTTTATTTTTATTTTTTACATTGTAATTGATGATTAAGGTAAATGAACCACAAAATCTTCAAAAGTCTCCAAATCAAGTGCTCCAAAGGCAAACCCAGAGTGACAGCTTTAATCCTGACACAAGCAGGACGAGTTCAGTTTATTATGTGGAACTGCTAAAGAAAAGGGAAAATAAGGAAACTGAAACAATAGAGCATGACAAGATGTAAGTGGGAACATCACATCTGTATTACATTTTACAATTCACAGTCATTTATCAGTTCACACTGTATGCTTTTCCACTGACCCAGAACTGTCCAATCACTATCTGTGCAGAGACATATCTTTTCAAAGCCGGGATCCAAGACGAATCTATCATGTCAAACAGATGTAGAGCCTTAAGCTGTGCAATAACTTTTTTTTTCCCCACAGTTGAGTCTTTTGTCTTAATGTTTATAACTTTAGCAGCTTTATGTTAGAATTGTGCTCTCAGTTTACCTCAGTGTGCAGAGATGACATGTCATTCCTGCAAGGACAATAGAGCCCCAACATAAGAGAAAAGGCAGATTTAAATGCTGACATTCTGTGCTGTTTACCTCTTATACTATGAATATTCCTAACACAGATGGGCGTTTTGAATGGTGGAGCTGTACAGCTGCCATTAAATCCACGACTAGTTAAATGGTCTCAGATTGCCAACAGCAAAGTAGCACTAAAATGAAATTCATTGCACTTCAGTGAGACAAAGGCACTTTGAGAAGTGATATGCTTCTAAGAAATCTGCTTTTAGCAACAATACAATTTGCAAATTGAATTTATACTTTTAGCATAATATTGACATTTACAGATAAACTGCAACTGATCTGCAGTGTGACATATGCCAACCAAAAAAAAAAACTGACTTGGAATGGATGAAATGGTGGACAACTAAATTTTTTATGAACTAAAAACACACAAAACATCGGTGTATGGAATGGAAATTAAAATAAAACACACTTTCCTCACAGTTGTCCCAAACACCAAGAACATTTTTTGAAATTATAATGAGTAATACGTTTCAAAATAAGGAAAAAAAAGGTACGCTGAGTGAGAATGTTTTGTGTAATTGCCAAGATGGGGAAACAAGTTAACACACACACACACGCTGAGTGGGAAGACTGAGAAAGCCTTTCTCTTGTGGGCAGCAAGACTCAAGCAGCAAGTTTCATTATTTTCATGATTATTATTATCATGTCAGGATTGTTTACACCTACATTATTCTTTTCCTCAGATGCCACTAGTAGTTAGTGGCTAAGATGAGTTACATATCTGCTAAAGACTCCTCATTACTGTGCTCAACTTGAAATGTTGTCATATCAGATATCAGTAGCATATGGTATAGTTTGTGATGACGTTGCATTGAGGATGCTAGGAACTTTCTTTGCATTGCAAAGGACTCATTAGGAAACAATTTTTTGGTTGCTCAGAATAAAGCTAATGCAAGAATTGTTTGCAAACCCAATACCAGACAACATAAAGTTATGAAAGTTTTTAGATTCAAGCAGCCCTAAGTGTGTGCTGGAAACACCGAACAGACCTTTTTCACTGCAAACATTTTGACTTGTCGTGGTAGGAAAAGCACAGGTGTTACGGATAACGCTGATGAGTGTCTCAATAAGCAAAGCCAGTGAGCCAGCGCGCATAATCCCAGGGCTCTGGAACATGCACACCATGGAATGCAGCATCATTGCTGCTATTAGTTGTCCCTGTGCTCGTCTTGGTACAACATGTGCTGTGAAACATGTCTTTGTGCATGCTAGTGGACTTACATGGCTTGCTGGGACGCTCACTACAATTGAGTCATCATGAATGTTATTAATCATGTCTGTGTGTTTCCTGCAGTGCCGAGTTAAAATGTCTGGCTGTGGAAATGGTGTATTGATTGCCTGTACAACAAATTTCCTCTGGTAGAGGAGCTGGATATCTTTTCAATTAGCTGACCACTACCTGTCACTCTGGTGTAACATTAAAGGTCCTGCACCCACACACAGGTGTTTTCACTTATTCTGGCTAATCAGAACTCTGCTCAGGTTGAGGTATTTGACATCAACAGAATACATTGTTAGAGTATTTAAAGTGTAGGTGGTCCTTCCATAAAAGGTGCAATAGAATATTCAAGAGAAAAACAAAAAACTAGTTGAGATGTCAACTATTCTTGACCTCTGCACCCTAACAAAGTCCTGTGAGTGATCTAACCAGGCAAAACAAGTGAAAACAGCTGCAGCAGTATCTTGGGTGTCTCTTGGGATGCAAGCTCAAGTTATCGAGCTAAACATGTAGACGTAGTGCTTCTTTACTCAAATACACACAATGGCCCACTCCCTTGAGGTTTGAGACTAAACAGGCACATTTTGACAGATGTATTTTTTTCTCAATTTTAATGATCAATCACTTACATATGATTTTTTACTCAAAAAAAGGGAGTTTTGTAACTGTGGTTTGACTTTAACACCATGCAGTTATCTTTCAACCAGTCTCACTAAAGACAACTTATTAATCATCCCAAAAAATACTGTGACTCTCTTGAGAATTGTGTTTTATTTCTGTCCAGTCTGAGTAGTGCAGAGCAACAATATGCCCACATAGACTTTCCCTTGCAAAAGTAGGGATGAGATGGCACGCCAGCATGGCAGCAACAGCCATTTAATTTGCAAGCAGCAAGCTCAGAAAGCACAAACACGAACACCAGAGAGTACACCAGTCCAGCAGCTAGCGAGCTCTGAATGCTCCTGTGTAGTAATTCTGATGTTGATGATTGTTGTGGAGAGCAGTCTTCATGTTGAAGGCTTCATGCAAAGTATGAAACCCCACAATAACCCTAAAGGCAATTAAGTTAGATGGTCTCTGTAGCAGTTCAGATGGGAAGAACTCCCCTCTCTGCTCCACTCCACCATCAGCCACAGGATGTAGGCAGTGGTGGGAGGACCCCACATGGAGCGAAAGAGAGTAGGCAACAGTGAAGAAGTACTTGGTGGGTCGCATGTAATGCTCCAGGAAAACTTTCTGAGTGGGAGAAAGTTGAGCTGTTGCCTGAAGAGATGCTCAATTCAGCAGCCATTAAAATGTTTCTCAGGTTCTGTGATCTTTAGATTTACAGGGTTCCTGGAGGCGAGCTACAGTGAGAGAACTCAACAGTCAGAGATCCCAGAGGCAAGACAACAACCAGAAAACAGTGTAATTAGATGAATCCCATTAGATGAGGATGTGTAATGCTCAGTGGCCAGAAAATCATCATTAATTGTTGTAACTGCAGCACATTAAAGAGATAATTTAGAGCTGTTATCTTTCCATCCTGGATTTGTGTATTTGTCTTGTCTGCCAGCGGCCAGTTCAGCGTTGATCAACCATTAATGATTGTGGGGAAATCAGTGACAAGTTTTGCATTTAGATAACATCAAGAGCGTGAAGCATGTTCCTTGTCACCTTTACGTACGTCACTGCTGTGTAAATGAAGGATGCAGGTTAAACTTTAAACCAAACAGTTTTCAGCACAAAAGACGTAAGACTCTAATTCTGTACTGACAAGACGTGAACGTGACAAGAGAGGCTTCATCATATTTCATTGACTTTAGTTTTCAGTTAGGTGTTTGCTCACAGCAAATCAACTCCTTTTGATTTTGTCCTTGTGAAAGATGTGCAGCTGAATCTTTGCAGCCACGTTATTGTAAAAGCTCTACTGTTTATTGTTCCACGTGATTTAGGTTAATTTAACTTTCCGACTCAGTAATGTGAAACACAATGATCAAACAGCACAGACTTCACCAAAGAGTTACTGTGTGGAACATGCCTTTAGTTTTAACCTCTTCTGTCTTCTCAGCCGACAGAAAGCACATTCAAAATGAAGTGGAGCTCCTTCAACCTAACGCCTTTCCTCAGGTGAAGTCACTTCCATATGATCTGCACATCGCGGCGCAATCAGTTAAGAACAACAATGAGAACAAACAATGGACAACGTTACGTTTTCTAACATCGTTTGCGAGGTGTCTTATCATCAACAGTGCCGATAAAGTGTGCCGCCTGTCAGACGATATGTCTCCCTCCTTTTTGCTCACTTCCCTGTGTTTTCCCACCCTCCTGAGCACAACACCACTTTCATCTTCACACCTAGCAATCTCGGAAAGCATTCATTTTGTTAGAAAGATATTACTTCAATGTTATTTTATTTAAAATGTAGCGTCAAACATGCAGTCGTGTATTTCACAAAGTTACAAGTGTTGATGCACCTTTGATTTGCTGCAGTTGTCATCCAAGGATGACAGCGAACTGGATCGGTACTTTTTATGAGTAGGTGAGGCATCAGGGACACTAGTCACACACGCACGCTGATGCCAATGCTGCACAACGGCGAATGCTGTAGGGAGAAGAGAAAATGACTGATTGCTTAATTCTTTTTTTTTTATCAGAGGAAGTTTAGAGAGAGACAGAAAGCAGAAGAAGCGAGAACTGTCATCTCTCTCCTCCTGGTGACGGGATATAAATAGCAAGTAGGTTCTCTTAAAAGTCGAGATGAAAACATATGCTTTGTTTCCAGCGCGTAGCTGTAACAAGGCTTTGAAACCTGAAGCAGGGAGAAGACGCTCCTTCATGTCTCCCTCAGTAAGCCGGAGAATAACGAACAACACGAAGGCTCCTCTGAAATGCCTGACCTAATATTTGACAGATCGTCAAGACATACGCATCCCGGGACCAGAAGCAGATTTAAGGGAAAGATGAGCTCACATTGTATTTTATTGTTCAGTTTTATTAGGTGGCTGTGGCTGAACCATTAGTCCAAAAGAAAACGATTTCCTTTCTTCTTCTGTTAACAGAGGAAATTCCTGCACATCATTCATGCTGCTGTGTCACTGTGTGAAACCTTGTTAAGATAAACATTACATTTTCACATAGTGGAAAATGTCATGTATACCCCACAGTGAAGACACCCATCAGCGCTCATGACATTTTAAATAAAGGGAACGTTAATACTGCACAAGTGATGAGGATTCAGTATGTAAGTATGTGTCACAGCTACGAAATAAGACTTCCTCATTTGCTCGGAAGTACTCAAAGGCTGACTGACAACCTGTGCTTCTCCCTATCCTCACACAGATGCGGTGTACACGATCTATCAAAAGTATGGGGAACCCCTTCAAAAGAAAGAGTTGGTTGAGGACATAATGATGCATTATATTCATGAGATCCGCAAGAGTTTTCTTATCATACTCCCTGTTGTGTAATTGACTAATCAACATCATCCAAAGTACACAGTCTTTGTTCTCCGGCTAATGCAATCTGATGTGTTCAAAGGCATGGAAAACAGAGAATGAGCAAGTGAGAGAGCGAGCATGCGAGCGAGCAAGTGAGTGAGTGAGTGAGTGACTGTGTGTTTGTGTGCGATTGCATGTGTCAGGAGACCAATTATGTTTTACCAAGTTGTACTTCAAATGAGGCACGACGAATCGCTGCCCTTCCCTGTTTTGGCTCCTGCAAAAATGAGAGCAAACCTCGACTATATGCCATGCATTCATGCAAACACGTGTATACACAAACACGCACGCACACACACACACACACACACACACACACACAAACATGTCCTTTGTCCATAGTAACTCATCTGTTCAGTTCGGCGGGCTCCGTGCTGAGTTACATAAGGTCTTTTCCCTGCGATGGCAGCTGCTTTGCTTAGCAGGTGAGGACGTAACAAAAATATTGATTCTGGACAAACAAATAGCTACCGACTCACTGACTGGGCAGAACTTGCAAGTAAACAGAATAAAAAATACCAATATTGATTCAAACAAATAAATAGCCACCAACTGACTGACACGGGCAAAACTTGTAAGTAAACAACACAGCACGATTCAATTTTGAAATGGAGGAGGGGTATCTCAGCAGTTTGTCACATGTCGATTTAGATTCGCTGACTAATCTCCCCCCCCATCGGTTTCTGTGTTTGAGAAGCTCAAAGTGCCCCAACTCTCTGTGGAGGTAATCTCACTGCAAGTAATCTTTAAGATGCATGAACATGGAGGGAGGAAGCCCTGCTTTCAAAGCTCATATAAATGCATAAATATACATGCTGTAGGAACATAACCCAACTGTCCATTAATCCCTGGTAGTGAGTAATCCCAGTGTGTTTATGTACTGGGCTAATCTCCCTCTCTTCCGCTAAGGGACTGAGGCTTCCACTCGCAGGTAAGCCTCATTCCCATACCTCGACCAGAACTGCTAATCCAGCATCCAGATACAGACGAGAAGAGAGAGTCAGCTAATGCTGGTTGCGTCAGTTTGTCTGGCGAGCAGACCCCCATTTTTAAAACCATGACCTAATGGTTGCTGACTAATTTCAGGGACTTCCATCAGGGGGTCAGGACCTGGCTGTTACCCAGATTCAGCTCTAAACACACCACTTTTGGAACCACCTGTTATTTTGAGGTTTTCTTCCCTCCTTCAGTGATGGTGATTTTAGCATAGATAAAAACACTATAATTCAGACGCCAGATATATTATTTACAATAGAAATAGTTTTGGCTCCAAAAGAAGAAAAATTAAGTGATTAAAACTTCCATTTAATAGATGTCCCCACAGTGTTGCATGCCAGGGGAGATTACTGTTGTAACCGTTTCTTCCTCCAAATACCCTTTGATGCCGAATTTGTTTTCCAGTTCAGAAAAAAAAGTGACCTTGGATCAGTACTGAACCACAATGGTGCAATTAGACTATATATATAAGGCGTTTTTCTTTGGGCCCTCTGCAGTCAACTCATTGGTTAGATTGAAGAGGCTGAAACAGATTTGTCAGCCCATAGTATGGGCAGATAATACTCCAACAGCACGAACCCTTGACTAACCTTCTATTTCTATTTTAGAGTTTACAGTGCTTTCTTAGTCATGTACAAAACATTACTTTTTCACAAAACAACATCTTTTTGTGAAGAGGACTTTCTACAAGCTCAAAGCATGAAAAACAGCAAGAGCAGTCCTCTCAGCCAACCAGAACGGGACGATTAAAACAACGCCACAGACTAAAATTAAAATAAAGCCTTTCTTCGAGACCATACAAGAACGTGAATAACGCTAAGTTGTCTTCTTGTAAATCCAATTAATACAAAGTACACTGCATATACTGGTAGCACCTGTAACAAAAACGATCAATAAAGTAATTCTGATTCTGATTCTGTAAAAGTTAGTGGTTTCCATCATTCTGTTGTGTTGAGAAAAACAAATCTCAGCTCAACCAGCATGAGGAGCTGTCAAAGAAAGCACCAGTTTTGCTTACAGCATCAGAAAAATTGGTCAAAGCCGCGAGAGAGCGAATATTTTTGGGGTTATTCTAAAACCAACTTTTGGAATTCAAATTGATTACACATCTGCTCGTGCATTTATGATTGTTAGCAGAAACCTTAGCAGAAGTTTTTTTTGTAAAAGTTAGTTGAGGATGTTTTTAAATTGAGTGAAAATATTTTGCAGACAAAATATTTATTCTATCTGTTTTCTGTTTCATCCGTATCTAAAAAAAAAAAAAAAAAAACCCAAAGCACCTGAACTAGAGCTGAAGTGACATGAACGTGAGCAACTGTCGCATGTCGCATTCACAGTGAATCCCCCAGTTCACCTATGTATCACATTTCCATACAGTTACTGCTTTTAGATCTGTTATATTTGCACTTTATTTTCACTGTGAGCTGTGGCTAATTAGCACCGCAGTGGCTCAGTGTTCTACAAATGTCACCACTCTTCTCTCAAAATTAATAGAAGATGGTTCATATTTTGTCACCTTATAAGATAAAGATTTAAAGCTCACAGGTTTCTAGTCACAATGGATTTTACTCTTGTAGGCCCTTTATGGTGATGATGTGCAGGCTGTCAGCCATAAAATGTGCCGCAGATACTACGGATGGTCTGTGCTAGTCCAACTGCAAGTTTGCACGTAAACTCTGGTTAATAACTTGTTCAATCGCACACTTGCATGTGAATTATATCTTACTTGGTGTTGGCAGCACTTTCTCTAATCACTTGCTTTAATGCAAATTTAATTTGCCTCCTATTCATACACACTGGTGACAGCCAGCTACTATGAAAGGTGCTGGCCTGACCAGCAATTTGCAGTTAGCTTTGGGATGTGGACAGGAGGAGCTGAGGGTCAAACCACCAGGCCTGTGATTAGACCTGCTTCACCTCCTCAGCCACAGCCAGTTAGTTTAAACTGACCTCTTGGTACAACACATTGTATTATTGCATTTAGGCCAATCAAATAACATTGTTTTTTTTTTTGTTTGTTTGTTTGTTTGTTTTTTGCAACTTGTTTATGTGCATTGTATGTTGTTTTACATCGTTGCTTTTTATATGTACTCCTATATGCATCTATTTGTCCCCTGCTTGTATGTACAGAATAGTGTCCTACTTGTGTCTGTTCACATAATAAAATTGATTCAGATATTTTAGGAAAACACACAACAAATGTCTCTTTCTCTCTTTTTCTATGTGTGTTTATAATATGACTATGCTAAAGCAATCCAGGCAGACAATGGCTGGGCCTACATGTGTAGGTGGTAGGTTGCAGTATTGTCTTGGGACTGGATGGTTTGTAGTGTGTGTGTGTGTGTGTGTGTGTGTGTGTGTGTGTGTGTGTGTGTGTGTGTGTGTGCGTGCGTGCCTGTGTGCCTGTGACATAGACAGAGAAACAGAGAGGCCAGCCTTCTAAGGGCCCTGAGGTCTCTGACCTATTTCTGCCTGGGAGGAGCTGCTTCATCACATGCAGACACCAGCCGCTGCACCTGGATGGTGTGTGTGTGTGTGTGTGTGTGTGTGTGTGTGCGCGCACATGTTTGTGTGCTTGTGCCTGTGAAACGATGCGCCCAGTGTCTCTTAGGTATTACTCTACAGCTCTGTTTGCTGCTCGCTGATTTGAAGCACACTCACTCCCTCCTCCCGTCTTCTTTTTCCACTCTCCACCTTTTCATAGAACAGCATTTTCACACACCGCACACACATGCACACACACACACACACACACACACACACACACACACACACACACAGGCACACATGTTTGCACTTCTAGTCTAGTGAGGACACTCATTGACATATGCATTCCTTAGCCCCTTACCCTAACCCTAACAATCACCACTAAAAGCCTCACCCTAACCTAACCCTATTTGTAACCTTATGTTACCAGCCAAAATGTCCTTACTTTTCAGTCTCAAGATCTAAAACTCAAATAGGTTCTCATAAAGATAGCTGTAAAAATACACACACACACACACACACACACACACACACACGCACACCTTCCTCTCTCAGTCTCTCTCAGGTGCTGCCTGCTGCGATGTCCAGTGCTGAGTGGTGCTGTATCTGCGTTCACAGCAGGACATGCACACACGAGCGCACTCACACAAACCCACACACACACCCACGCAGATCCTGTTACACTAAATGTGTTCACAGCAGGGTAAACCTGATTCAAACAGCTAGCGAGGAAGTCTAATGATTGATGATAAGACTGGAATATCCGCAGCCACAGCAAAATCACACAAACAGGTTATCTGGGACCTCCAGGCACTGAGCTGCTTTCACATGGCGGAGGAAGAGTGCCTGGGATCATTAGCCCACACACACAGGGCTGTAACACCCACCCCCCCAACCCACACACTCAGGGCTGTTGATGTGATGATCCCAAGCACACAGGGCTGTAACACCCACCACCCCCTACCCACACATTCACATGCATGCACCAACAGACCCGGGCCCAGGATATGCACAAATGCCTGCACATGCGAGCAGAGTCTCATATCACATATCAGCTCACACTCTTGTGCACTCTGCCGCTGCCTCTTTTCTCTCTCCCTTCCTCTCGTGTACTTTGAGACAAGTTTCTGCTGAACTGCTGAGGAGGCAGGCAGGTAAGCAGGCACATCAGCAGCGGGGCAGAGGTGCTGTTAGTCTGATGAGCAGTAAAGCTGTCTAGAGCACCAGAATAACTATGAGGAGCTGCATTTGCTCTCATGTTTACCAGCCTAAAATCCACTCTTCCTCATAACACTCTCCTCTCCGCTACGGCATGTCTTGGGCGCATGGAACGTGCAGTAAATATCACATGTGCCAAACAGAATGTCATACATCCTCTGCAGTGTTCTGAGCATTTAGGAGTTGAAGGAATGTATTTGTTGTTGTGTTATAGCATGATGAAGGTGTTGCTCCTGTACCAACAGTGTGATTGGAGTCTTTCCCACTGACGTAAGCTGGAGAGGAGTATTCTCATAGAGAACAGTGATGTAATGGACCGTGAAGATACTAGTCAGGCTCCTTCTCTTCGCTCCCTCCTTCTCTCTGTCTCTCTGTTTCACCCTCCCTCCCTCTCTCTGTTCCCATGTTTTTTCTCACTTTCTTTTTTGTCTTGGCAGGCTACTCCTTCTGCTCCTCTGGGATCACTGTATTAAAACCCAACAGCTCCCTCGCTCGGTCACAAAAGGGAACTGCATCCAGAAATGTCAGCTGCCGCCTGTGTACTCTTTCCTCTATCTTCATCTCCATCCATAAATATGGTGCACACTCCTCCTCCTCCTTCCCTCCATTTGCCTCCGTGCTATTCCACTGAGTCGCCATGCTACGATACCCAGGCCGGTCGTTGAATGGTTTGTCAGATACTTTCTAGACACAGACAGTTCTTTTGTCACGTTAACTGTCAGATATGTGAAACATTTATTAGATTCAAGTTCCCACTAAGGCGTTCCATACTACTGCTCCTCCTCCTCCTCTTTCTCCTCCTCTTCTTCTCTTCTCTTCTTGTACGCTGTCTTCATCAAAGGAGAACCACCAGCTCTGCCTGCTCCGGGGAGACAGCACAACGAGACAGACAAACCTCCCAGCTCTCTTCTCTACCTGACCATCCCAGTGAGAGGAGAAGAAGAAGAACGACATATGCACGCATAAATGCACTAATAGCAGCACTGCTCCATCTGCACACACAAAGACACGCACTCGTTCTCCTGTGGGGGGCCCTCCTTGACTTGCCATGCCCAATGTAAGTAAGGGCTCGGACCACCACCACACAAACATAGGAACACACACAGACTTTGCATTTTTCTTTTTGAACAAATCCGCTCTTAGAACTGTTGTCTTTGTTCCAAGAAAACTGCAAAAGACGAAAAGAAACACACGCAAACATACCAGCACATAGACAGAAAAACTAATACACACATGTTGCTACGCTTTTGCAAGCACACACGTGTTATATGCACACACACACACACACACACACACACACACACACATTGCAGTTATGCATGTACTATACATACGCAAGCTCACATGTGCACAAATACTAAAGTGCAACGGGGGTTTTGAGAGAGGAAGCCGACAACATAAATATCCAATTACCAAACACATCAAACGCACAGAGGATGAAATATTGATAACTTTGAGACATTTATGTAATCCACAATGGTGCCTTATATAAGTGTTCCATTTTACAAGGAGAAGCAGAAATGTGCAGGGAGGTATTGTTTTCTCTCTTTTTTTGACATCACAGAAAAAGAAAGAAACTGTTGTATGTTGCCAGACAATAAAGTGAGCATGTGAGAGTAGTGGTTGAAAGCAGTTGGACAAATGTGCTCCCTCTACAGTTCCCGCACATTAAGTGCTCACACAGAGGAATACATGTGTGCACACACACACCTATAACTAACATGTAGCAGTGAGGCACGGCTAGAGGTCTTTCTCTGTGAAACCATCATTGTCATTTTATTCAAACAACAGCACAACAAAAGAAAATGTGAGCACTTAGCCACTCATGCAGCTCTCTTCTGGTGTTCGATGTGCATTTATGAGGGGGAGTGACTGGGATGTTTTATTTGGCAGTTCGTATGTGGCTGTCAATCGTTCAGCGATAAAGGCTGCTCCAAGCATATGGACCTGACGGGGGAGGTTCTGGGCTTCTGTCTTCTCTGCTCTGCTTTGAGCTTGAGGATCATCACTTTGCAAAAGGCATAAACAAGCAAGGAAATATGGGTTCCCTCTAATTAATTGTAAATTGTCGCCGCTTGAAGTGAGGACGCTGAGTGATGTGTGCATGTCGAAGATGTGTTTGTGTTTTCATGTGTGAGTGGAAATGAGAGGGAAAAACAGAGGGGAAGACTGAATAATTTGACTTAACTTTCGTGCCTTATCAACAAGCCACTCTTCATGGTTTTTCCTTTGAAACTGCTGTTCCCCACTAAGGCCGAATAAATTAGAACTCTAAATAGGAATAATAATGAGAGCATACATTATTCCTGTTGTTGGTACTGGTTGATGTTGTTGTTGTTTGTGTCGGCAGGAAGGCTCAGATCTCCATATATGCAAAAAAAGGTAACTTCTCTGCATGTTTTATAAGTTTGGAGGATCATTTTAATGGTGACCCAAAAAGATGTCCTAGATATTTGGGGAACATCCTTTTGAAAAATTCCTGAAACTACAGACAGAGAGACAGAGAGCACAGAAGGGAAGAGAGAGAGAAGAGAAGAGATGAAATGGAACTCCTTCCTGTATTGTTAGTGGCATATAATTTCAAACATTTCTCTGTTAAATCAATCAAAAGCACAGGTCTCGTTTGACTACAAAAGGCGTTTGGTACATTTTGGAGATGCAGCACGGTTGTATGTTACAAAGTAGCGCTGATGCCCTCAGACTCAACCGCTGCCCAGTGACAATGAACGGTGTATCATGGTACGGTCATGCCATCACTATCAATGCACATTTAAAGCTGATAGCCCCCTCTGCTGGCTCTGGCAATGACCTCAACCTCAAGATCCCTTAATCCTCATTGGGTTCACCTAGTGGTTTGCCACACAAGTAAGCACAAGTAAACAAATGTGCTACTTTACTGAATCTATTTGCAGTTATTTTATTTCATTATTACTGTTTTTAATTATTAGAGCAAGTGTGGTGGATTCAGAAATCTCTGCTCCACCAAGATACTGCCACCCTTGTCCTGAAAATGATCACTCTATGTGCTGTATAGTGCTATGAGGGAAGGCATATGTTTTATGATAAATGTGACAGTAGTTTTCTTGCCCAAAAGTGGCACAAGTAAGACTACAACTGCAAATCTAGGCCTGAAAATGTTGACACTGTGGCTCTGCAGTTGAATGGCATTAGCTGGACCAGGTTTAGGGTGCCTTACATTAACAAGCTTGACACCATCATGAAACACTGATTCCTAACATGAATCGTGAGACTTAAAAAAATTGTGTTGGCTGAAACTGTGTATAAGTGTCTAAATAAAAGTGTTCAAAGGGACTACATGTGTCATATTTTGCTGCCGCAGATTAGTAGTTAGTGTCGGTGAGTACTGGCAGTGGACCAGGCCAGAGTGTTGATTACTCACCTCCACTGCCCCCATTTCACGGAGAGCTCATCTGAAATTCCAACACTGACATGTGAAATACAGACAGCAACTCCTATGGACTCACAGCGCTGCACAGGGTGCTGCTCCTCCCAGGCCTAAACATAGACTGGCTTCAGATGCTACACAACCAAGCACCAGTGCTGCTCTCACCATGATAGCTTTGGTTTATTAAATGACGTGCAACAAGGGTGATCTAACCACTTTGATGCTTACGAGAGAGAGTGGTGTTTACAGTACCAGTCACTGATGTTTCTACACAGAAATATTTGATTTCATTTTTAAGTTTGTTCCTGCATGAAGCCTAATAAAATTTGTCTGAATGAGAGTACAAACTAACATGCAATAAGATCTAAAATCAGATTTGTGTGTGAATCTCACATTCACTTTAATTCATATTTCTAACACTATGCTGTGTGTGTTGATGATGAGATACAGAGGTAAGGAGAGTGAGGGGGCTCTGCATCTGCATGTGTACGTCGACAATATACAGTATACTTCATTATAATCCCCCTCTCCAGCCCAGTCACAAGCCAAGTATGAAGCACTACTGCCTGGTAGCACAAAGCACAGTGTGAAGCTCATGTGACTGTATTAACCTTTCAGACCTAATCTCCTGCAGTCACGAATGAGAGAAAACGAGAGAAAGAGAGAGAGAGAGCACAAAATTTGGAGTTTGAGAGATTTCAAAAGAATGTAACAAAGTAAGCAGAGAAGAAAACAATTCAGATGTATGTTTTGTTACTCCTCTGAAGCCCTCAAGTCTCAGTTTCTATCCACAGTTTGTTTTCAGAAAGAGAACAGAGACTCTTGATATGCAGAAGTGCAGATTCGGCACTGAATTGTCGAGTCAATCGAACTGAAGCAGAGATCGCTGTGCAGAACCCCCCGTGGCTTCAAAAGCAGCACAAAGACCACGGAGAATAACATTGACATGATGTTCTTATACAAACAGTGACACTGAAAAAGTCTATTATTTCCGTAGTTACTTTCATAGCTTAGAGCAGACTGTCAGTGTTCCTGCTGCGGAGCCAGCTAGATAATAAGCTTGTGGGTCAAGAAATCTCATTGGTTCCATGACACAGGTTTATAGTTTTGTCACGCTGGTCTTTTGGCATGAGAGTCAGTGGAGCGTACAGTCAGGATCAGCTGATTTCATTGAAAGGCTACATTAAAGCTGCCCAGAAGGGCTACTTTCATTGGCAAGATCACAGGGCAACAATGTATGATCTACCAAAGGCACATTATTCTTCTCAAAGGGGAAGGGGACAGTGAAGGGCAGACAGACAGAGATTTGTGATATCTTTACCTGGAGGGAATTTCACATTTCAATGCCGGCTCTCTTGTAACATTTAACTCTATTTACTCGGTTTTGACAGAACTACTTAAGCCTCAGTCCTTATTTACCGCTGACCCTGCTATCAATGAATAGGGCTATTTATGCTAAGAATAAATGGCTTGATTCATAGTGCCACAATTGATGTAACAGCACATTAAGCATGACAATAAATGATTGTAAATGAATCAAGCAGCTGAAAATTGATCCAACTTTGACTCTGATATCTGGGCTGGTGTGACCAAAATAATGTTTATTAGGTGCTATTGATTCTCTAGTATAGTGAACTGGGGTGATTTGAACAGCACTCATTTCTCTTTACTCCAGAATGATGGTCTGCTTTTAAGCTAACCCGACTGACACAAAGTCATTGTCTCAATAACAGTTTTGTCAAATACCACTAAACAAGACCGAACAACCATGCTTTGATCTCAGCTGATGTTTGGCAGACATAATGTTTACCACATTCACCATCTTATTTAATGTGTTAACATGCTATTATTTGCTAATTAGCACTGAACACAAAGCACAGCTGAGGCGGATCAGAATGTGAGTTTTGCCAGTACTTTGTGACCTGCTGATGGAACTAGATGGGCACTTAAAGGGTCAATGAAGTGATAAGTAAAAATCATCCAATAATGTAGCTGAGATACTTTCACTCAAAGCCACAAATAGAGGAAAAGTCCAGCTCTTTAGGTTTAATTGTCTGGGAATCATGAATGTCTGTACAAACATTTTATGAAAGTCCAAGTTGTGAGAGCTGTTGAGATGATTCATTCATTCATTGAGCCTCAAAGCTAGCATGGCAAAAAACTACAAAAACACCAGCTCCTATTACCTCCACTGTATCAATACAGCATGTTTGTTTGGTCATCGATTTCATCATATTTTTTCAATGTTGATAGACAAGTTTGTGATTGAATATAAATAATGTGTTGCACAAAAACTCAACTGGGGATATTTCATTGCCTGTAGCGTTACACCGTGGCTGACACTGTACATTTACAGATAGATCCCAATTAATGCAACACCTACTTACAATTTCCGTGTATTCTTACACTAACCATGCCATCGTGAGACTGAACAGGGACATGCTAGACATCCATGTAGCATAAACATTCTTTGTATTACATAACAGGATAGACACGAGCGTCTTTGTTGGATAACCTAACAGTGGAAATGAGGCATCGCTGTCTCATTCCAATCCTAGCTATGCACACAGGACTGGTGACATACAGTAGATGTGTAGTGTATGATGGTAGAAAGAAAAGCCATATAAAATGATTCATAAAAACAACTGTAACACACACACAAGAGAAGCCATTCCACATCTTTTGCATGACACACTAACTCAAGACAATGCTGCTTTTTATCAGGTGCATTGTGGTATTATTATAAACTTTTGCCTCCAGTGTTTTTGTGTTACGCTCAGATCTACTTCCTCTAGCTCTATGTCAAGCCCTAATAGCAGCATCACTCACGCCCCAAACTCACAGCCCACCTATAATTGCCGCTCGAGAGTTCATTGTGTGTGTGACATGCCGCCCAAGCTTCACCACAGCCCTTGTAAGGGTCTCAAAAGCATTTAACATTGAAGTGCTACTTTACCCTCCACCCCTAACTCTCATCGAGACACCTGGTGGTGCAAAGACACTTCGGGGTGGCAATATTTTTCACCCTCCCTCCTTTCAGCGTCACCTGCTAGCATTACCCTCCCTGCCCAATTTACTGTCCAGCCATCCAGAGTCTATGCACACAGCGTACATCTTGTGCTGGTATACACACTCACGCTTGACGTTTGACCAAGACTGAAGGGGCGAAAGGAAGTAAAGAGTGTTTTCCTGTGAGAGACTGGGACTGGTCTGGAGTATATCTCTTTTTATTTTCTCTGACAACATGGAGTACTGCTTTTTGAGAGGATTCCTTGTGGTTTTGTTGTTACAGCACTTCACGTCAGAAGGTAGGGTGGCATTATGCAAATAGGTTAGGTAGATGTGCATCTAACTACTCATTTTTGTATTTTGAAACAATGAATAAATGAGTGAATGACTGTGTGATTGAATGAATGAACAAAGGAACAAATAAGTTCATGCACTCAGGACATAATACATGACATTGAAGACAGTAGTCAGTATTAAGGATGCTACATTTGTCATGAAGTGATGTGCAGTAATTATGGCATCACATATGGCATTACCACAATCCTTGGACCTTGTGCTTGAGTGGTCAACATTTGTTCATCATCAGTATCATAATACATAGCACCACTGATCACATAATCCAAGTTTTTCTGGTGTTTCCAGCTTCTACAAAACAAAACAAAAATATTTAATACTGTCTCCTTAGGTCAGTCTGCTTCCATCCAGTCCTCCACAGTGGTCACCCTCCAGGATGGCCAGGCCTTACCCCAGGAACCAGAGCTGTCTACTTCAGAGGTGGTACCCATGGTGGCCCCCCCTAGCCTGAAGGAGGTGCAGCAGGCTGTGCAGGAGGCCTCAGAGCAAGTGGAGGGTCGTGGGGCAGAAGAAGTGCTGAAGGAGCTGCTGGAGAGGGTGGTGGAGGCAGCGTTGGGGCAGGTGGAAGGAGGGGGTGAAGTGAAAGTGGATGAGGCAGCAGAGCAGGAAATGGTTGAGGAGGATGCACTGGGGGATGAAAAAGGAGAGACTGAAAGTGACACAGAGGCAGAGGTGTTGCAGCAGGCAGTGGAGGAGGAGGAGGAGGAGGAGGAGGAGGAGGAGGAGGAGGAGGTGGAGGGTGAAGATGTGGCCGTCAAGGGGGGAGATACTGGAGTTGAAGAGGAGCAGGAGGTAGCAGAAGTGGACGCATTAAAAGATGTAGCTGAAGAGGAGAAGGGAGGTGTTGGGGTGGGTGAGACTGCAGCTGGATCTGTGGAGGAGACCACGGCAGGAGTAGAAACTGGAAAAGCGGAGGAGGTGGAGGTTATCGATGAGTCTCTAGACACCAAAGTCAGTCATGATGTTGTAGAGGAAACTGTAGCTGTATTAGAGGAGACAGGTGGGTATTTTGCACTGGAGGAGGCAGGCGCAGAGGACAACAAGGAGCAGGTTGAATTGTCAGAAGAAAAAGGAGCAGATGAAACAGACAAACAGCACATAGAGGAAACTCCAGCTGTTGTGAAGGTAGCAGTAAGTGCAGAGTCAGAGCAGGAAGCTGTGGTAGAGTCTGACCCTGGCCTGGTGGTGGCTGATGTGGAGCAGGGTGGGGATGTAGAGGGAAAGGAGGAAGCTCTGGAGGTAGAAACTCAGATAAATGAAATGGAAAGTGAGGTCATAGTACCACCTTCTGATAATCACAAAATTGAGACTGCACAAACTGTAGTAAGACAGCCGGCAGAGGAAGAGGTAAACATAGTGGTGGACACTGGGGGGCCAAAGGTGGAGGACGAACATTTAGTGGTGGACGGAGGAGATGCTGAAGAGGAAGAAACGCAGGATGCGGAAATGGGGGAAGCAGAAGGAGGTGAAAGACATGGAGAGAGTGTAATCAAGGAGGAATCATTGGTAAACGAGGGACTGGGTGACCAACAAGCAGGAGAAGAAGAGCAGATCACCTTGGAGACCTCACATGTCAGCGAAAAAGAGGATCGAGGTGAGAAATGGTTCCAACAGGGAAATAGCGCAAAAATGTTGTATATGTGTTTGTGCAATGGAATTGAAAGCTGGCATAAATCAGGCGTCAGTGTGATGGTCTGAAACTGGCCCCCACTTGCCCCCTTGAGCCTACAAACAACATCTGAAACCTCAAAATGACCAACAAATCTCCTCCACATCCCATTTTATTAATGAGCTCCATACCTCAGCTGCCCCATTGACGTTACTTTCAGCACATCCTTATCTATTAACTATCTGAAATGTTGAATATGTAAAACCTGTTCCTAATGTGGGTCACAAAATCCTAAAACTGAAATGGTATTTATCTTTAAACATTCAGTTATATCAGACTCAGCAGCTTTGGTTAAGCTCGCAATTGTTTGCATCTTAACCTACTTTAAGAGAGGAAAGCTCTTACATGAAGATTACAAGCCCCTTTAATACACTTTACAATAATATTGGTTACCAGCCCATGTCCTGGAAAGATAAGGTAGAAACGTTCAACATGGCTGGTCTTGTTTTAGCTGTGCATTTTGGCTGGAAAACGAGCAAGGTTTTGAGATGTTTCCAGAGGCTTTTGGTGCAAAGCACTTGAGAAAATGTTTACTCAGAATGTCTTGACATGAACATCAATTATTTATCAGTGGAAACTTCTAAAATTCTCTAAAAGCCCAGTGATTACTGTGACACATGCAAAGACTGATATGTCAAGCACACATTCTGCACTGTAAAGATACTGTGATACTATGAGTTAGAAATGCATGCAAATCACGACCCACCTGCTACTCTCAGCTGCAGCACCTCTATGCATTATTCTACATTCCATAGGTCCACTCGACAAACCCTAAACTTTGGCCTCTTGGCTTCATTTTCATGTGTGTGTCACATACCAAACCCCTCTTCTAGAAGTGCTGGTGATCTCTGCCCCCGAGCCTGATGATGGTGCTGATGCCTCCATAGAGCAGAGCCTTGAGAACAAGGTTTCAACCACAAGCCCATCCCTAGGTCAGGTGGAGATTGAAGAATATACCCTCGGTGAGAAATCTAACCATGGTAACGAGATCATCACCCCTGCAGATGACCTTTTGCCTCATGACCATGTTGTGGTCCAACCTACACTGGATAATTTTGTGAAGGATGCTTTCGCTGAACCACCTCAGGCAGCAGGGGAGGAACCAGGAGAGACCAATGAGCTGGTGGAAGATATAGCTGGAACCAAAGGTAAAATAGAAAAAGACATCAGCATATTAAAGGAAAATACAATATATTACACTTGACTCCTTGGGCCGATATGTACACTTCTGGTTTTGATCATATTCTCCCTTAATTTCTCCTTAAAGACAACATTTCATTTGAACTTTGAAATAAAAATAATATATACTGCAGTTCTCATGTACAGTTTCAGAACTGTGTATCAGACTATAAAGGGGTTTGGTTATATATCACAGCAGATTTTCTGCATCTTAAAACTTGGGTGGAATAAAGAAGAAGAAAACAGACCATCATCGTGATTCTGCCAACAAAATATGCAGATGGCCAAGTTGATGTTGTTCCATTTGAATAAGCAGTGGAGCAGGCTAACTCCACACTGGTGGGGGAAGACCAGAAAGTTGGGACCATCTTGTCACAATATAAAATGCTATTTTCTGCCTCACTGACATGGATGAGAAATATTTTCTTCATACTCTTTCTATGCCCCTGTGCATCGCAGGAATGTCCCTTTTGACTTATAGCATAGTTCAAAACAGCTGGATGGTAGACTTTAAAGAAAGTATTTTGTTTTTTTTCGGGAAAACTCTAGTATGATGTAAAATAGATGGGATGTCAGAGTACAGCCTCCTTTATTGGCAGTTGAGAGACAGTTGATTTAGCTGTTGCGAAGCGTAGTGTATCAGATGTCTTGTTCTTGATGGGTAAATTTCTGTATACCCCTTTGGCTGTCTCTACCTTAATGTGTCTGTTTAGAGACAAGTGAGCTGAGCCTGGAGGCATGGAAGATTGGCGCTATTTCTGCTGCAGCCTTCCTGGTCTTGGAGACCGCTGTGATCATTATCTATATCCTCAAATGTCATAACAGAAACAGGTAGGTAGCAACGGTTTCTGTGCGCTTAATATCCGGCAACATTTATTCAAAAGAGTTGTCTTAAAGCCCAGAAATTTCTGGTGGACTCAGTGTACAGTCCAGATATCCTTTATTTAATCCTGCTCTACTTCTAGCCAATAGTATTTCCTGTGGCCAGTCATCCATTGATATAATTGGGGAAGGCTGAGCTACATTGTACATCCAACAGCCTTATACAAAAATAGATTTCCACTACAACCCTAATCTTACCATACTGTAGCATGCATTTTTGTTCTGGCTCAGTCTTTGTGAAACAGGCTTCCTCTTTTCATTTTTTTATGAATGGAAATTAAATTAATGTTCAGTCTGCATTCACACTAGTACCAACCGTATCCTAGCGCTCCTTCTCTAATAGCCTAAATAAGCCATCTGATTGCTATTTGCAGTACCAACAGCGCTACAATCACAGATGGGACTTACAGCAGTGCTGGTACATGATTGCTTCTGATGTTGCCCGAGCTGCGGCTAACATTTCCACACTGATAGATGATGACATGAGGAGACTGTGCTCAGTATTAGTTCAGCGATTCGCTCACAAAAAGAAAATGGTCTTTCAGTAATATGCTGTACTAGTTTTAGCTTATTTTTCCACATGGCCCAATGCAACATGTAGTTAATTTAAAGAAGGGCAACAGTCGGCAATAACAGAAATATCTGAGATTTTTATGTGTTTGTTTGTTTGTATATGTGTGTATGCAGTACCCTGGCCCCACAGCAGGCATGTGAGGAAGGGTGTGTTGAGCCAGAGGCAGCTACAGGAGGTGACTGCAGTGACGACACACTTCCTGCAGGCAATGGGGACACTCAACAGTATGTTCAAATATCTATCATCTAACATCTGTCGTGGTCACATAGAAAACTGCATACAAACCTTCACACAGATGGGTTATGAATTAAAGCAAAAAAAAAAAAAAAGGTCTTTTGGACTGCCATGAACTGCCAGAACTAGCTTCAGTGCGTGACATGTCTTTGGAGCTCTGCTGAAGGGATGAACACCATTTTTCCAACAGATATTTCCTCATTTGGTGTTTAGATGATGGTGGATGATGGTGGAGGCGAGTGCTCTCTGACACCCCTTGTACTGTGCATGGGAGCACTTTTTTTTTTTTTACAGCCGCTAAACCAAAAAATGAAACTTAAGGTGAACCATCTGCATACTGTACTGATTCCTCCCAGTAAATTTAATACAGCAAAGACAAAGCTCTTATGGTCAGCCTTCACGAGCCTTCGTCACAGATTTAACATGTACAACGACCTCTAAACACTGCTACGATAGATTTATTGGGAGCTAAGAATACGGTACGCAGGTCTTTTGTCTCATTTAAACCATTTCAAGGTTGACATGATCTCACTGAGCTCAGAGACTCCCTTTATGCTAGGCTCTTCCTTTCTCTCTCCCAGATTCCCCCCTTGAGTCAGTTTTTCTGTTCCCATCAAACTGACATCTACAGTGTCGGTCTCCTTGTCACAAACACTAGCCATATGTCAGACTTGTCCATTGTTGGCGGCCTAAGTGTGGTGCGCTGACCTGAAAACTTGTGGTTCATAGGAACCACCAGTTGTGTGTTTCTCAGCTGATTCCCTTCTGGCTGTTTTGTAAGCTATGCGCTCAGGAGGTTGCTCACTGGGTCACATGAGAGGGTGAGTCCCGTGAACCCAAAGCATTACTGGATAATACCACTATTTTTCCTAATCAGACTAGTAGGCTTGGATCAATAATAAGCCAAAGGCGTGTGTGTGTATGTGTGTGTGCACGCATGTGTGGAGTGAACATGTAAAAGTATGGGGTGAGGAAAATGAGAAAATTCAAGACAGCAGTCTTGAAGACTGACAGTCTGTTTATAGAAGCAAAACTCAGGCGCACGCTTTAAGTGAAGTGTATGTGATCCTGTGAGTGTATGTCTGTTGCTTGTGCAAGTGAAAGGAGAAGTCTGGTGTGTGCCTAGCACAGACGATAACAAAGCAACACTGAATTATTAAACAGTCGACAGAGTCATCTTGAAATGTGTCCTTGTTAAGAGATTTTATAGCAGAAGTGACAATCCAGTTGTCATTGGAAGAGGGAATCACTAAAAAACACTGCCGACAAACACCAGAAGTCACTTTTGGAATACTATGTAAAAGTCACTTCTTTAGCAGAAGTATCATCTCAACAATAAAGGCACAAAGTGCGGCTCATTGTACATACAAGGATGCTGGAAGCTGAGGTGCAAAGCAAGTTCGTGTAGATGAAAGGTGGAAACCAGGGGAAAAGAGATCATATACATGTTGGAACCTAAAATGTGTTCCTTTAGCTTGATGTTTGTCTGTTGTGAAAACGGAAGCTGGAATTCGTGCAGCAGATACATGATTGCTACCAACCAAAGATATTAGTATTGACACGTCATTGCGGAAATGCCACATTTTGCAATACCAAGACGTCAAAAGAACATGTTCTCATTCCGCTGTTAAGTTAGCAATAATAAATATGCAGTGTCAAATTAGACTTTCGAAAAAAAAGCTTGTTGAGCCACCCAAACTGCTTGAACAGTTTTTGGAAAAGATCAAAGTTTGAATCAAAATAACACACGAATCTCCCCCATTTGTACGTTCTTCCTTTGCTCACATCATTATCTCCCTGTGCTGGTACTTTACCTTCCTACACACATGTTCTTTTCACGCCTAAGTGAGGCAAAACTTGAAACTGCCACTATCCTCTGGTGGATCGATGGGTCTATTACATGCTCTGATGTATTGAACTTGCTATACAGCATCTGCAAAGGCAAAATGGTGGTTTTGGAATCACAAGGAAGGACTGCACCTGACTGACTGCTCTACAATCCTGAGGCAGATCAGATGAGCTGTTAAACAGGCTTTCCTTTATTTTTACTTACAACTTGGTAACATGTAGCACCATAAATCATGCACATAGCCTGTTGGAAAGCAGGAAGAAAATAAATAAAAGTGAGATCCGCAAGTTCATCCACAAGTTATTACATTAAAAATAAAAGTTATTACGTAAAATGCTGTAGATAACCAAACAGTGCCGACCTGACCCAGAAAACCTTCTACTTTGGTGGGACGCATTAGATTTGGGCAGCAGATTACAGCAGAAGAAATAATGAGTGACCGCAGTGCATTCTGGGTGTGAGGAAGCCCTTCAGCATACATGCTTTATACATCTGAAATGACACTTGAGACGGTGGTTTGGATACCCTTGAGGCTAAATCAGCTAGGGCATGTTAAAACGCACGCAGCACTTTTAGAAATTCTTTCATCCAGGACACCGTCACCTGCAATTAGTCAATAATGTCAAGTGATCTATTTATATCTGGCTGTGTCATTACCTTCCAGCGAATCTCCTTCCACCACAGTCTGTATGCTTCTCCATCTGGTGTGGAAGTCATTAAATAAACAGACCTTGCAGTGAAAATATTCACATTTGCTCACAGCACCATATTCAACAGCAGTTTGAAAGCCATTATGAACGCATCAAATTAAGCTGTGTTTGAATTTTACTGGTACCCTAAGTGTGCCATCAGAATCAACCTGTCTTTGTTTTCGTGTACAGCAAAGCAGGTTTGATCATTATTTGGATCAAATAGCTTCTATTGCATCCAGTGACAGTGAGTATCCATGCTATCAAGCAGCCCTGCCTTTTCCCTTTGTGCAATTTATCCATTACAACCGTTAAAAGGCTGCCAACTGCTCTGCTGTCCTCTCTACCAGGATAGCAGTGCTTGACTCATCTGATGTGGCTTCAACCCTGGCCCAAAACAAAGAGCAGCATGAAGAGGAGCATGCGATAGCCATGTCTGACCTCCCGCCCCGCTCCACAGAGGAGTTGGCCAACACTGGACCAGGACCAGACTCCTCACAAGACCTCAGGACTTCCATTCTCTAGGGGGCCCAACTGTTTCATCTGTTCCTACTACACAAACTCCCCAAAAGCCACTCTCCATCCGTGCATCTAATCCCAATTTATCCAGTGAAGTACCCTAAATTCTCAAACCCTAACCAACCCAACACAGACTGCCTTGGTTTTCTAACTATAATAACTACTGTACATGCAACACATTTGTATTTGGTGTTTATCACTGTGTGTCTGTCTGTGTGAGTGGAAACTGAAAGAAAGAAATTAACATAGTTGGCATGTGTCAATGTTTGGAGGTGCGCACATTAACAGATGAGCCCACTTGTGTGAATGAATGAGCAGGAAGCGCATGTTAAAGCATGTTAAAATATTCTCAGCGTGTATGTGAGTGTGTATGTAAATGTGATAAAAATGTTGTGAATCGAGTTAAATGTCTGCGAGATCTTTTAGGCTAGAATTCAAATTGTTAAGAAATGTTTTTCACCTCAACCAAATCAGTCATGCTGTACAAAGCTGCTGAACACGATGTGAGAAGGGCAGCGGGTATGAACAGTTTTTCCAGCAATTCAGTCTGATTTATTCACAAAGTGCTTTGGCTGTATCGTAGAGAACCCTATCTGCACGGTGTCATTAAAATGTAAAACACTAGCCTACAAGAAAAACATAGATTTTTCATTATTGAGATGAAGTGTAAACTTGATTTGATTTTTATTCTACATAACTCCTGACCTTTGTATCATCCTTTATGATTTGAGCGAAATTAAAGTGATAATGTTGAATTTGTGCTTTTGTTCTTGCCCCCCCCCCCTCATGGATTTTCTCTGAAAAGCATGGTTTGAAATTGTTTGATAACTTCAGCACACAAATGAAGTTATTACAGGGAACAAATGATTCATTTGTGGCCACAAAGATTTTTTCTCCAGATGCCCGACTGCCTCCACACATACCAAACCATTATTATATTGTTACGTGTCTGATAATTAGACCACACATTCGCGGCTGTTTCTTAAAACTTGGTTTTTTCTAGGAAATCTGGCCTTTTGTCCAGACACAGACGTAGTTTTAGGTCACTGAAAATGGAGCTTTTAGAAAACTCCTTGTGAAACAAAGTGTGCGTTTTATCCCCTTTCTTTACACAAGGCAATCTTGTGTAATCGTGCTGGTGCTGGCCTTGATAACTGGACTTTCTACATGTCTACACATACCTAAAAGTTGAGTCACTCTTCCATTTTTAGAGTGTCTTTCAGTGGCGTCAGAATGCGGTCACTGCTATATAATCCAACACTCAAATGACTTGGTAGCCAGTGTTGCTGGTTTCAAATGAGACCTGATGGCAAATACACAAATCTTACTAGGATTCATAATTTAGTGGTCAGACCTCTAGTGGCAGGTAGACTACCGACAACATGGCTTTAGGGTTATTCTCCTGAAAGAACTTCAGCTGTGTTTTTGTGTATTCCTATGCACAGAGTTTTTTGTTAAAATGGCAGAATTCTTTTGAGAAGGAAGGAGCAAAAACCCTGTTTTAAAAAATACCGTACACATAGACCGTGCACAAAAATTTCCTCAAGTCTGACTTGAGCATGAAAGCTAACTCACAGTTGAGTCTTTTATTGTGTGAGTGACTGCACACACACACACACACACACACACACACACACACACACACACACACACACACAGGCGTCATTTGGGCTATGATCACAAGGCAAAGAGTGTTTGAGAACTTGAACCCTCAAGTGTATCCATGTGTACTGTGTGCATGTGTGTGCTTACACAAGGCCTGGTCATGCGCTCAATAGCTATTTAAGCCAGGAAATGAGAATGAGCCGACTCTTGGGGGGCTACAGTTCTGCAGACAGAGAGGAGCAGCATGCACAGTCAGAGGTACGGGACACACATTACATGGACGCTTTTTTGCATAATGAACTACAGAATTCAGGAAGTCTTGCAATTTGCTTCATTCGGCTTCATTTACAAACTGAAAGTGGACATGATACTAATGTACAATCAAGCTACTGACAAGGTTAAATAAGGAGAATTAAGTTTTATTTCAGCCTAGGATACGCAACAGATTTCCACATAACAGCCCATGTTGCGTATGGTTGAATAATGCGTTCAATCATTTATAACAGGCAGCATCTCTGCAAAAGATTTGCAAAAAACTTTTCTTGTTTTTTTAAATTGGTAACTTTTCTTGGATGATATCAGCGTTTTGTTTTAAAATAATTGCTCCTGCCAAATTACTAGTCACTCCTTCATTCGTCCGTAATCAACAAACTTCAAAAGACAAGCAAGTCGAACTCCAAAAAAGGTTGAAGCAAATCGTCTCTAGCCGTCTATTGTTGAAAGCATTTCTGAACTTGTAAGAGTTGAAAGCTAATGGCTTTGTGAATTATGAATAACGACTCGTGCTGCCTGCAGGGGCGTGTAAGAAGCGTAAGAAGTGAAGTTTTGGAATAATGTTAAGACAATTGGCTTGAACAAGAGAACACCAACCCTTTGAGTTTTGAGCTTAACTGAAGTGTGTGTCTGCAGTGTATTTAATTTTTTTGGCTTCAAATGTGTGCTGGGATAGACCGCGGCCCCTAAACACGATAAGCGGTTTAGAAAAAGATGGATGGATGGATGTCAAACAATTCTCAACATGTAAAATGTGTCTACTCTCTCTGCGTTTCTTAACTTCATCCTCCCATCTAACTCACCTCATGTCCCTAAAATACTCTTCCGCTCCTCTCACTTCATCCTCGTCTCGTCCTTCTCTCCGGACTTTGGTAGCATATGGATGGTGGTTCTCCTGGTGGTGACCCTGTGTGCCACGCTAACGCTGGCCCAGTTCCCCCGGGAGTGCGTCACACCCGAGGGGCTGCAGAGCGGCCAGTGCTGCCCGTCTCCTACAGGGGCTGCTGGGGACGAGTGTGGCTCCAGCACGGGAAGGGGACAATGTGTGTTGATCGCTGCAGACAACCGCCGCCATGGGCCCCAGTACCCTTATGCGGGGCGTGATGACAGAGAGAGGTGGCCTCTGAGATTTTTCAACCGCACATGCCGGTGCAATGGGAATTTCACCGGCTACAACTGTGGACGATGTCGACATGGGCTGACTGGGCCAAATTGCGACCAGAGGATCTCTGTGGGTAAGAGACTGGATGCTTCCTAAATTCAGCATTGGAAAAAAGTTCAATGCTTAGCTCCTGCTGCACCTTGTAAGTTCTGAGTGCGGCTCAAATATGTAAGAAAATACATCAGTCAAGGGAATGAAGACAACATTTATAGTTAGGGAATGAAATGTAATTTAATTTTTTATAACATTTTTCTTTCCTCCTCTCTTCCTCCTACATCTCAACAACCCTTCATTCTCTCTCTTCCTGCCCTCCTGTCTCCTTCCTCCATTAACCTCATTCCAGTAAGGAGGAATATCATGCTGTTGAGTGCAGCTGAGAAGCGGGCATTTGTTAACGCTTTGGACCAAGCTAAGAGGACTGTGCACCCTGACCTGGTCATCTGTACACGACGGTACATATATATATATAGCATATATATATATAAGGAAGACTGATTGTTATTCAGACAGTATTTGGTCTTGTATCAAGACTGTGGAACAGATAGTTTAGCCCAAGGACTTACAGGCTCAGTCTAGCTGAGTCTGGCATTTGAAAGCTCAGTAATATAGCTACGGGTGAACCCACGCTGTGTTTTAAAAATTATCACTAAAATCTTAGAAAAATTCTCATGGCAGCATTCTGTTTAAGCTGCAGGTGGAAGAACAAATTATCAGTTTAGGCAGGAGCAAAGGGATTTATAATCTTCTGAGTAACTGTACATAAATCTGTGAATAACCTCCTTCCAAGTCAGCTGAGGATTATAGTAGATTAATTTTTAAGCATATCTCAGCTGTAGGTAGACGAACCCTTTTAACCTGCTAATAAAAAATTTTTAATTTCTTTTTATTAATGGCCAAGCAGGATCTTAGCTACGGGCCTCATATTTGACGTCCCCCAAGCCTGCTACACACAGAAAGAAAAGCATATATTCTCACACATGAAATCAACCAATATGAGCTGTGAGGGTCGTTTCTGCATTGCAAAACAACACACAGTGATCTTTACTGTCCTCATCATCTGTAGGTACCAGGAGGTGTTTGGGCCCGATGGCACCCCGCAGTTTGAGAACATCACCATTTACAACTACTTTGTTTGGACCCACTACTACTCAGTCAGTAAAACATACCTGGGGCCAGGCCAGGCCAGCTTTGGTGGTGTAGACTTCTCCCATGAGGGCCCCGGTTTTGTCACCTGGCACCGTTTTCATCTGCTGCAGCTGGAGAGAGACATGCAGGTGAATAGAGGGAAGGAGGGGAGGGACGGAGAGGAGGGGTGGTGCAAAGCAAAAGGGGAAGCAGAGGAAGCTTTTGGGGCCGATGGAGTGATGAAGAAGGAAGTGAGGACGGGAGAAGGGATGATAAGGGGAGGAAGGAAAGAGTGTGGGGATTTGAAGGGATGGAGACAGAGTGGGGAGCTATCCTGGAGGAGGAGGGGGGCAGGGAGAGAGGAGAACAGACTGGGGTAAAACAGAAGGACACAAAAGGTGGAAAATGGTTAGAAAGCGATGGAATGAAGGGAATGAAAGTGCAAAGGCAATCTTGAATCAGGATTTTTTTTTTTTTACACATGTATGTATCTGTTGATCCACCACCCACTGTATGCAGGACATGCTGGGCGACCCCACGTTTGCTCTGCCCTACTGGAACTTTGCCATCGGAGGCAGCGATTGTGACATCTGCACCGACGACCTGATGGGAGCAAGGAGCTCCTTTGACATGAGCTCCATCAGCGCCAACTCTGTGTTCTCCCAGTGGAGGGTCATCTGTGAGAGCGTGGACGACTACGATACTTTGGGCACCGTGTGCAACAGTGAGGGCGCTCTCAGAAACACACCACAATGCACTGTGCAAGAGAGTGGCGTTGATGTACAGCATAGTCTCAGCTGCGTCAGAAAAGAGGGCAAAGAGCTCATAAAGAGAGCATGTAGAACATAAGCTGCTATAAATAATACCCCACAGCTGTTGTGCTGCATTCGATATCGCTCGCTATTACTACAATTTGTTGGAAACTACGCCACTCCAACTTCTCAGTTGCTGCGTGCATCCAAAGTACGGCACACTGCATCTCGAATTCTTCTATAGCACACATCAGAACGCACAGTAGTTTTTCAGGCATTAATTCTCAATGGGTCAAGCAGTTTAAACTAGAATAAAGCAACTCTGTGTAACACTGTAATAAGCTGGACTTTAAGTGATCAGATTTGCAGGGATTGGATCTCATTCCACACTGGCACCAGATTACCACTCTCTACATTTGCTTGAGTTTTCAGCTGTACTCACACAATGTTTTGGGGGTTTTTTTTCTCATCTGGAAATTGTGGAATAATAGAATTAATCTCCTTTTGCTGTAGTGCTTTACTACAAACACCTGAAGTGAGTGGAGGGGGTCCTTTTTGAACAATCTCTTATGTGTAATTTAAAAGCTGAAGGAATTTGGTAGCAGGTATAACGTGTGAGTGGCCAACGTGTGAGTGATCCGTCTCATTAATCCCCTTAGAGAGTCATGACAAGCTTGGTATTTCCTGCGTCAACAAGCAGCGTCTCCTTAAATGGGTTGGGGGGTTGCCTCATTTGTGCATGCGCTTGTTGAAGACAGGAATCTAGCAGTCTACTGGCTCCTTTGATCTGAGGGAATAATCTTCAAACAGACAGACAACTCAGTGATGTAGCCTTCTGTTTAGGCTCTTGTGTGTGTGTGTGTGTGTGTGTGTTTGTGTACATGTGGGAGAGAAAGCACAAAAAAGGAAGAAAGAAAGAGATCACGCAAGCGAGAGGGGAAAAAAAAAACTTCTGTTCAGTCACAGAGCTCTCACTCACGACTGTTGACTTTCAGTGAATAATTAAAAAGGAAAACTGCCATCCTGTCATGTTTAAGACAGATCAAACTAGTCTGGACTCCTACATAGAATTAGAAAGTAGTTAAATAATACAACATTTCTAATCATCTCTCTTTCCATTTCTAAGGGGACCACTGGCATGTGTCTGATCTACAATTGAGTTCTCCCATAGAAAAAACGTGAACTTGTAGTTTTTTGGCTGAGTCTAGAGGTAAATAGATTTCACTTGAGTTAGATCATTTTAGCTCTGACCTTGGGTTCTGTCCCCCCCCCCCCAGACACAGAGACCAGTCCCATCAGGAGGAACCCAGCGGGCAACGTGGCTCGGCCCATGGTGCAGAGACTGCCACAACCCCAGGATGTGTTGGACTGTCTGGAGCTCAACACCTTCGACACTCCGCCTTACTACTCCACCTCCTCTGAGAGCTTCAGGAACACCATTGAAGGTGCACAATTATGCATCATGAGTCAGACTCAAACCGCACTTATTTAACATCCTCTGGTCAACCAAAGGGTTCTTCAGTTGGGCTCAGCTCTGACTACAACGCTGCTGAAATGCTGTGCGACTGCATAGATACAAGCATGAAGCCAAAAACACACACACGCACACACTAAACCATCCACCCACATGCATATATAGTTAGCTCCAATATGGAATTTGTTGTTCCTAATTTTGGTAAATCTGAGCTCTCAATTAATGGCTTTGTTTTTCCATATTTTCTAGGCTACAGCGCCCCCCAGGGGGCGTATGACCCAGTGATCCGCAGCCTCCACAACTTGGCCCACCTCTTCCTCAACGGGACGGGCGGACAGACCCATCTCTCGCCCAATGATCCCATCTTTGTACTGCTGCACACGTTCACCGATGCAGTCTTCGACGAGTGGCTCAGCAGGCACCAAGCAGGTGCGCAAAGCCTGAACTAGATGCACATACAGAAATGTAACCCAGTCAAAAGGTTGAATAGATGGATACACCTATTTCTTCTCATCCTGCAGGTGAAATAGTTTACCCTGAGGAGAATGCTCCTATTGGGCACAACCGGAGATTCAACATGGTTCCATTTTGGCCTCCTGTCACCAATGCTGAGATGTTTCTCTCTGCCCCAGAAAACCTGGGATACTCCTATGAGGTCCAGTGGCCAAGTGAGCAGCAGCACACACGCATGCGCACACACACACTCATCCGCAAAACCCAGTGACCCTTGATGACCCTCCACTCTTTCTCCACAGCTCGTGCCTACACCTTGTCTGAGATCATCACCATAGCCATTGTTGCGGCAGTGCTGGTGGTCGCAGTGGTGGGTGGCGTCATCGCCTGTGCCGTGCGCGCCCGCTCCTACCGCTCAGCCGAGGCCCTAGAGCCGCTGCTGGGAGAGACTTTCCGACGCTACTCAGAGGACGACCGGAGGCTGGATAAATCACAGTCTGTTGTCTAAATCTATGCCTTTCCAAAGAGGCCTAAACATTTTCATGCACTTGTTTTGCTTTTTTTTTATTCCCCCACTTCTTCTAATAAAGTTGAACTGGTTTTGAACCCAGAGTATGTGTGTCCGTGTCAGCGTATTTGCTATAATCTGCGGGGCTGGTGGAGTCTGGTGGATCTTTTGTTTTTGACATATACAGCAGAAGAGATCAGACTACAGTCAAGGGGTCAGAGCAGCACAGCAAAAAAAAAAAAAAAAAAAAAAAAAGGATAAATTGCTCGTGGTAGACAATATAAGGCACTATTTCTCCCCTATTATATCTATTTTTAGATTCCAGCTATATGTTGATAATGTGCTCGTGCAGACAAAATGTGATTGCTATACTCCTATTCCATTCATTCTGCACTTAATCTAGGCCTGTAGCTGTAAATAAAATATAAATAATGTGCTGTATGGTATGAACAGACCGCAGACAGGTCTTTATATTAGAAGCCTTTTGCTGCAGGCACAAATTTGCTTGTCTGAAGCCTGAGGCCAACACTCAAATCAAACCACTTACATTTAATGTTGCCTCTCACCAATGACTCACATCAAGTCTATGCAAATGTCCACATCTTCATAACAGCACACACATGCCCCCATGTGGATATAGCACATTACTGCGACAGGAGGTAACGCTGTAATAAAGGTACACATCATAAATTCATCATCATAAACTCATGCATGATCCGTGATGATTCAATGCATGATGTGTCATGAATTCCTGTCAGGATCAAGTCAACATGATAATCTGTGATTAGTTCAAACTTAATAGTTCACTTTTGAAATGTTAAATCACACCACCTGCATTCACTGATATGTGATCAAGTTAGCTGGATTCCAGTTACATAAGGTTTATTTTTTTTTCTCTCTCTCTTTATGTTTTTATGCTTATTATGTAAATGTTTGCATCTGTCAACAAGTTTGATAAAAACGACCAAAGCATCTTGCTGCATGTAGGGAATAGCACAGGTCGGGCTGAATAAGACCTGCAAATTTTGCTGGACCAAAAGAAATGACTGACGTATGAGCAGTCGGTGTTTTGAGTAGAGATGAGGGTGGGACACCATCCTCCTTGTTAGCAAAATGACCAAAATGCATCCTCCTTGTTAAGCTGTCATCTCCCCTTTTCATCCCCTAGCAGCACAGAGAGTGCCGGGGCAAAAGGGTCATTTAGTTGAATATGTTGTCTGCCTTACTCATTGATCCTTTATCTGACTGAGGCTTGTGCAAGTTAGAATCTATGACTCTAACCACGACTCTGACATATCAGTCGCCTAACTCTGCTGTCTATTGATAAATCCAAGGAGCTGTCTGTGCTGCTGAGGCAAACAGATTTGTAATTGTGCCTTTTTCTCTTTGTACTGCTTTTCCGTCAGTTTCGTGGATCTATAATATTCTCTAAACCATAAATACTCAGTTCTTTACTATATGCCTATACACTCTATTGAGTAGTGTCACATTCATGATCAGTGACAAGCAGTAACGTGTAGTCACAGAAGAGGGAGCGAGGATCATAGAGACACTATGATCTAATATCACTCAGTAGCATCTGTGCCCCTAAAAATGCCTCCGCAGACCAAGCCACCTGGGCAACAACATCTTTTAGGGGAAACATGACAACATGTAAAGATTTTACCATTGATATTTGATGTAACCTGGGAGTGGAGTATGTAATGTGATGTGCATATTCATTAAAGGAAAGAAAATCTGCATTTAGCCTAAAATCAGTTCTATTAAATTCAAATTGTAATTGCAATTATAATATCAAGAATTAATATATATATGTGTACAAGATGTCCTGCAACAATTCCATCTGGCAGATATACATGAGCGTGTGTGTTGGTTGGTGTCGTGGGGGCAGGAGCGCGCTCCTATTGGGCCGTCCCCCCTCTTAAAATGAACAAATCACCACGAGTATAACTAAAGAGATTTGGACAAGCGCTTCAACTCCCTGCTATACCATCTTAGATAATGAAACCATCATTAAAGTTTAAATTCTTGATGTTAGTACATCACTGACTGTGAGGATGTCACCTTGAAGCTCATACATATCTTAGGCAGTGTTCACATTTGGTTCAAAAGGGAAGCAGGCTGCAGAACTTGCACATACTCCTTAGTGACAACTTGTAACGTCAAGGTCATCTTCGCTTGTGCTCAAATTAACCTCGACACAGTTCAGTTCAGTTTTATTCTCGTATGTAAGCCTTAGTGATTTTGGCTCAATTTTTGTCCTACATTCTGGAGAAAAAACCAAATGGACGTAAGGTGTAACAAATGATCAAAGGGCAGGTTCTGTACTGCTGAATGCATAAAGGATAAATACTTTTTCTGTCCTGTTATGACCTTTTCATCTGCCAGCAATCGTTCCCTCTCAGAAATTGCAGCCCTCTGCGTAATTACGCACCAAAGCAATTGCTCAAGGTTGAATTTGTGGAGGTTTAAGCAGAGCTGTACAGTAACTGTCTTTGAGGACAGAAAGGTCGTGTCCTCAGTGTACTTCTCTAGGTATTTAGTGGGCTGAGGTGCAGTTTACCTTTCATAATTTAAAGTTACACAAAGCAGCTTTTGAAAATGTGGATACCAATAGTTTTTCTGCGCTCAGTGTTTTGAATTTTACCATCTTCACGGATGAGAAAAATGAAGGAAAACATTAAGAAACAGAACAATTTAGAGAACAATCTTGACCAGCATGAAGTGAAAGTGAGAAACCATCACTGTTTTTTTTAATAAATTAAGAATTCTACTCCAGGAATAAATGAATAATACAGGGAAAACTATCAAAAATGAATCGAAACATTTTCAGGTTTTTCAAAATGATGTGCAGCTGGAGGGGCTGGTTGCAATCAGTGTTTCTATAATCCTGGCTACAGCCTTGCCCAAAGTTATATACAGTATCGATGGATGAGGGAATGGATGAAGGAGAGAAACGTCCTAACAATCTGCTTTCAGAAGAGTGGAATCATTTGATGGGCAGATTCTTGTTTTAATGAGACAGAGCGGTTTTAAAAGTCATAACAAGATGATGTGGTGTGTCATGCAGAGCTTCTCTGCTATAACTGCATGATTGTGTCTAATTATTTCTGGCTTCAGGCTATGCCACTGAATAATACGGCATTAAAACAGCCACGCATGCTTCTCTGAGCCAGATTTCCCATCAGTCCAGCTCATTGTTTGTGACAAACTTGGCTCTGTATTGACGTGGAACTGGTGGCGTCTAAATTGATAACTGTTATTTACTCTAACTACTGAAAACCTACAGTATGTACATACAGCGGCTACAGTAAATCAGCCTGTCGGGATATTTTTATCTGGCTTTAAGGAAAGCACGATTTTAAGATTCAGCACTGGACTGAATTACATAGGATTGGCATTTGTGCAGTGCAGGCTGGTCTCTTGAAAAAGAAACTTATGGGAATGGAGGTTTTTTTTTTGGATCTACTGTCAGTTGGCTGTTCCCTGTGTACCAGCAGGTTACACTGACAGCAAGAAGACACAATCCTGTGGATTTATTAATATGGATAGATGTGACAGTCACACACAGAGCAATAATTTGGCCGCTGCCAACCTCCCAGGAGAGAAGATCATTAGTGCCTTTCATGTCAAGTGTGCGCTCATGAAAGCCATCTTATTCTCAGCTGCAGAAATATGCACTGTCGTCAGTAGACCGGCCCCGCTGTATGTTTTAAAAGAGGGTAAGATGGGCCATGCTGTAGAAAAGGTCCCGTTGCCAGTGGCCTGCTGGCATACTCCTCATAAATGTTTGAGGGAAAGGGAATATGAGCCTGGCTGTGAAAACCAGATCAGTTTTCTGCTTTAATGAAAGGGAAGAAAGGGAGCTGTCAATACATCTGCGCCCTGCTACTCCCACAAGAGCTGCAAGGTCACATGATCAAAATATAGTATTAGAAATATGTAGATTTGTTTTTAGATGCCAAACAAGCAGGCGATATGAGCATTATTTTTCAATAAAGAAGAACCACTATATCCTGAGACACATCCTGTTTAAATGCACAAAAAGCATCCCGTCATTTCTCAATCTTAAAACCCTCTTCATGCCAGCCTTTAGGCAAGGCAATCGTTCATCTGGAGCAGGATAAACCAGCCCGCGATGGCGGGGTTTCAATAAAGCTTGCAACGTGAACAGATGGCTTTGATTAATGCGGAGGCTCCAGACAGGATCTCCCTAGATGCGCTCTATTTCCTAAATGAGACATTTGTGTGCAAATGTATTGTTTGTCAAGTTGTCACCAGTAACTCTGGTAATTAAACTGAAAGTTCTGTGCATTAAAAAAAAATGGCACTTGATTATGCCCCTGTGGCATTTCTATGAGTCAGGTTTAAAGTATCTTTGCCCTAACTTTGGCCTAATTTCTTTAGTTTTCTCTCTATGTTGTACTTCCCTAACTAATCCTCCTCTCCTCTCCTCTCCTTTCCTCTCCTCTCCTCACCTCTCCTCTAATCCCTCCTCTGTGATCCAATGCTGCCCTGTCATTCCATGATATACTGTATGACATTTCATCCTGGCACCTTGACTAAACTTGAGTGTTGCTGAATATGTATTCGCGCTTGACAAAGACGAGAGAAAGAGCGAGAGACAAAGAGCACAACCACGGCGATAAAACATCTCCAAGGCAAAATTCAGCTCACTGATTTGGAAACACATGCAAAAATATGCAAAAAATGTGAAAAAAAATTCTTGCATCCCTGCTTAAAAATGTAACTGCAGGCACAGGCGTCCTTGTTCAACAGTTCAGGAATCTCAGATTTTCTCAAATACTTCTTTCTGGTCGTATCTGCCGGCTTTGAAAGTCAAACAATGTGATATCCACTGGCTTACCCTACTCAACATTATTCCAGAGAGGGACATCACACAGTATCAGATAACAAGAAAGACTTGTGTGCTGTTGTCACACCTCATTAAAATGAAAAAAATCATATTTAAGGTGAACGCTTTTTACACTGTGACATTATACACAGAGGTACATGTGAGCAGAATAAAATAAGTCCTGAACTACAGTAAAGTAGTTTTGTATACAAATCTCTAACAAATCAGCATTTAATAAGATCACTTCGAGTACAAACAAACAGTTATACAATGTTACACAATGCCAGACACACAGGTGTGTGTGTCTGTGTATGTGTGTGTGTGTGTGTGTGTGTGTGTGTGTGTGTGTGTGTGTGTGTTGGGGTTATGAGGGATACTGACATAAATGAAAGAAAACATAAATATCACAGTGTACATACATTCATATAAAACAGATATGAAGATGTTTCTAAACAAAGATTGCACATTACGCTACGACAATATTCATTTGAAGTCCTAGAAAACAACCGACCAATTCAAATAATAAATAAATACATCTCACAGAAGTAACTGGTATTAATAGACGCTTTCAGCAGACGTAACAAAACAAGTTTCTTCTATTCTACCTGCGTAACATAAGGTGATTATCATTGCTAATTATCAACATGCCGCGCAATACATTGATTATTCAAGCAATTGCAGCACCCTATTTATGATAAGAATATGAGAATGAAGAGTAAAGCAAAATGTCCTAAAAGCTTAGTGCCATACAAAAGATTGGCAGAAGCACTTGGCATGTTTTGGGTGTTCAGAGTTTATCACGCTGAATGACATCCCGAGACAGCAGTAAATAAACGTGACATTGTGTCTTGAGAGTCGTTTGTACTGCATTCATACGTGCGGTCGGCAGATTGAGAGGTTTAGGGATGGTAATTTATTCATGAGCACGTTCACATGAGCAATGACGCATATCAATGCATAACTATGTAATAAATACCTCAAACAGCTTAAGTAAGATGCAGTATGTCGTCATCAGTTGGGACCCTGTGGTTTTGGCTTATTTAATGTCAGCTTATGGTGCTTTGGTTTCTATGAGCATCGCTTTCATGGTAATTTAAAAACCATGTTTGTATGAATGCAGAGACGTTGATGACTGGGATATGAAGATTCATATAATATACACACGTGAATTCAAATAACACCTTCACAGGAATATGAGTTTAAAACAGGAATACTGTGTGCAGGCTGTGCTGCAGTTAGAGGTAGCTGCCCCAAACTAAACGCAGATAAATACACACTTCTACTCTTCTCAGGACTATGAACAAAACAAATATCACTTGAGATGTCCACATCTGCCTTCTCAGATGTGCATGAAGCTGTGCAGGAGGCGGCTGCATTATTCTATGGACTGCTTTGCAAAGACATGATGGACTGTGTCTCAGGAGAGCACAGTGAGGACAACAGTTCCCTTGGTCTTCTTCAGGATGTCCACCGCTTCGGCGTGAGTCACGCCCTCCAGACAGTGTCCATTCACGGCAATGATCTGATCTCCACGCTTCAGCCTGCCGTCCTCTACGGCCGCCCCCTGCAGAGCACAAAGACTGGTCCATCAGCGTGTGCAGATCAGACATCACAAGCCGTCTGTACCGTTACCACAACACTGAGACATCCAGACGAAAGACAACAAAATGGAGCAAACGAAATCAAATGTGACAGCATGAAATATCATTAGAACTTCAATCCCATTGAACACATCAAACATGACAAGATGTTTAAAATGGTAAATTGCTGCACAATGACAGGATGCAACACATTTAACCAATGATGTGCGACGAGTTCTAAATAATGAAATAATTCATTATCTTTTCTACAAGTTACAGCATATTTATATTTATTATCACTCACTCACCAGCTGTTCAAAACCTCAAGCCTGTTGCAGTTTATAACTGTAGCTGCCTACCTTTGCGTTGTCTCTGCTGTGCTGAGATTAGATTTCTGAGCACCAGGATCTCCCATGAAAGATTCCTTCCTGGGAGATGTTCTCTCACCTTGTTGAAGACGGTTTTGATGTAGATCGGCAGGTCTCCGTGAGGGCTGCCGAACCCTCCTACGATGCTGAAGCCCAGGCCTGACGAGCCTCTCTCCAGAGTGATGGTCTTATACATGCGAGCACTGTGGGAATAGAAGGCCAAACAATGTGTATCGCTGGGCTATGCTGGTGTGCTTTCGAGGGCAAGTGTTGCTTTAGCTCTGCATTGAAATATGCTGTCAGTTTGTGTCCTCATCGCATTAAGACAGGCAGTAGGTGGAAAAAGGAGAGGAAGAGCTATAAGCTTAAATGTGATGGATCCCAGAATTATTACAGTTGCAGCAGATTTGAGACCAATAGCCTATACTGATGTTGCTAGTGTTACAAATAATTATTAATACAAGTAATGAAAGTACTTCTGTTACCAGATTGTGATGTTTTACAGTGTCTTCACATGCGCTATTTAGTGTGGCAAGCTGCCAAAAACCCCATTCCTCAATGAAATGAAACCAAGAAATTGGTCTTTGATATTTCAGCTGAAAATTGCCTTAAAAATAACATGAAAGCAATCAAGTGAAAAAAACAAACACAACACAATTCATAAGAAACAGCGCAGCTCACTCCGGCCCAAAGCACACCGGTCCCAAGGCTTCTCACACAATGTCTGCACTATGTCATTATCGTCAAGGGAATCGGGGTCTGCCTTTGTCCTTATTCAGTGAATAAAGATTGTACAACAGCAGGAGACCGTCACGAAACTGATTCTCACCGGAGGTTGTTCTGAAAGCGGGGCGCGCTGCTGGGTTGGCCTGACGACTGTGTATGCACATTATTGTGGTCCTTTGTGCTGCACCCACTGGAACCTGCTGCCACCTAGACACACACACACACACACACACACACACACACACACACACACAAAGAATTATGGAAAAGGGACAGAGTAAAAATGGATGTAGATGAACATATTTCTGTAGCTCCTCATGAACTAAGTAAGACATGAACTAGATGCACTATAATCCTTCTGCTGGAATAACATTGTCATGTCTGTGCTAATGTTAATACAGTGTGAGTAATAAAAAATAAAAATCCTTTTGATTTTTATTTATTAATTTATGTATTTTGCTTACACACAATGCACTTGTCAAGAACAAGTGACATCCGGACAAATACCTCTTTTTCTCTCTTACAAGACAAATCTTTCCAGAGGCTTATTAACATGAAGACAAACAGCGTGAAATCAGCGTCAGGCACACTATTGTCTTAAAATTACAGTATAGCATTGACATGCAAACGACTGATAATGAAGGGATGACTGTCTATCTAAAACTATCTAATTTGTATTCATTGTTAGAGACTTGAAGTTTGAGCTGTTTTTATTGTATGCAACATGATGCCTGAGTTGAGTTTTGTACAGTTCATTTAAATAAAAGTGAAAAAGCAGGTTGCGGTGCTTGACTGCTTTTCTCTGACAACACTGAACTAAAACTTGCAACTTAGTGCCTCAGAGGCATTTGAGATTAACTACTGTATGTCACACTGTGACATTACCTGCAGACTGATGGTTCCGGAGGCGCTGTCCAGCAGGACTCCCGCTTGGACGTGAGTCATTCCCTCCATGGACACACCGTTGATACTGAGGATCCTGTCTCCTGTCTGATTGACACACACACACACACACTCACTTCTTTTCCTAGTCGCCAAGAGGGATACTCTACAGCGACCCATACGTATAACCTGCGGTATGCTATTTTTAAACCCTGAGAAAGACAGCATTGTAACACAGGTCTTTATTCTAATTAATATGCAGCAGAGTGTGCAGCTTCACCTTTATTTGACCTTAACACAGACACAATTCAAACCTTAACACTAAAATCAAGTCATTACACTTAAATAAACAGTTAACTGTGTGAGGACTGACTTTTTGACCCCAGACAGAAAAGCACCTCACATTGTGATGACAGTGACAGACCTGTCTCCACTACGTGATGAATACACACACACACACACACACACACACACACACACACACACACACACAGAGGCACATTTTCATCGACACTCCCCACCTGTAATTGCTGTGTTTTGGCAGCCAGTCCATTGGTATCCATGGTAGCAATAAAAAGAGGTACGTTGTCATGGGGACTGCCCACTCCTCCTGCTACACTGATGCCCAGGGCGTCACGAGGGCCCTGTGGTGTCGCCGCACACACATCACACATATGTAAGATAATGCACATGGCAGATTCTGCACATGACACAAACACCTAATGTTATGAATGCTTGGAGTCCAGCTAGGTAAGGTGTATACATATACATATATATATATATATCTAGGTATATATATATGTATATACAGTTCATCATTAGAGGTAAAAAAGAACAAAGCTTCTTTCTGAAAATGTAAATCAAAGTGTTGAAAGTCAGTTTCTCTAAGACAGTATAGGCCACAAATAAAAAAAAAATTGATCATTATTTCATGATTTTATGTCTCACCTTCTGTATCATTACTTCTCTGATGACCGGGTGGTCTTGAAGTGCTGTGGGAGGGGAAGGAGATGTATGTCTGCTTAATAAGCTTGAAGAAAAGCGTTCTTTCTGCCCCATGTAAACTGCTGCAAGTATGAAATACAGGTGACAGTGATTAGTCTCACTAGTTACATGTTTTTGCTTTCAGAACATGGGGGCCACTCACAGAAACTCCCTGTTTTGTCATCTGTCTCCCTCTGCTGGCCAAGGGAAGCATCACATGCACTTGAGGGGGTCAGGGTGGAACAGTCGGAGTCTTCGCTCTGGATAAAACACAACTTAAAGTATTCCTAAGTTCACAGAGTACTATTGTTAAAAAAAGTGCAAGAGTAATTGTTCAACTACAGACAATAGTAAAATGATTGAGAAGTGTGGACTCAGCACGAAAGAAATCAGAGCTAAATCAGAAAACTCAAAACCTAACAACATCATACATTTTCTTTCACAGCCTGACATGGGTTGGACAAAGGCAGGGAACAGTTTACCTGGCTCCGCTGTGAGTACTGCAGCCCGGCTTTAAAACGAGCCACCTCCAGGTGGAACGCTCCACTGCAACACTGAGAGCAAAGTGACACATCTCACTCATCTTGTGATGAATCCATAAAAAACACATAACTCACCACAAATTAGTTTACAGACTTTGTGTGTGTAAGTGTGAATGTGTCAGACCTGTAGAAGCATCTGTGCATGTTCCTGCGATGCTGCACGGACATCTTCCCCGTTGATTGACAGAATCTGGTCACCTAGCAACAACCTGCCATCTGAATCTGCTACGCCTCCTCTGATGATATCGGACACAAAGATGCCTGTATCATTACTGTTGGGAGAAAACAGAGGTCAAACACGGCGTCTGCTCCACGCCCATAGAATTAATTACGCGACCTATAAGCCTGCTGTTCTGCAGAGCGTCACACTTGATTGTGTAAATACATGAAGCTGCATGAAAATCTGCACCTAAACTCTTCAGAGATGATGTTTCCCATGTCTTCCCTCAGTGTGACCCTACAGCCTGCTTCTCTGACCTTTATGGTGATTACTGCATGCTGCAACGGCGTGTCATTTCATTATGTGTCCATCACGCATTATTCTTACAATAACGATCCCTGTTGCTACAGAGTCGCTGAAATCTAACTTGGTGAAGGCCTCACGGCTCGAGCACACTCTCGCCTTTGTAACGTCTCAGAGTATTTATGTTACACAAAGGCATTTCATTACCATACACCCTTGACATGAAATTTTAAAATAATTTAAATGACATAAGAATAGTTTTTTTCTCTCTTAAGTGGGTCAATTAATAAAAGAGCAAAAACTTTATCACTTTTTCAGAAATACTTCAAAAATCTACTTCAAAAATGAAAGCACTTCTGAAATTTCTAAAAGCAAATGCCACCATCTGATACCACATCAAAAAGAAAAATAAATTGCAAATATGATAGATTCTGACTTTTTTGTGATTATTTTTGCCTTATCAAATGGGGGTAGACAAAGTGGGCTTCAAAGTCTTTTTTGATATTTTGAAATGAAGAACAAAAATCAGCTTTACATTCAGAGGGTGAATAAGGACAGCTGAGTTAAACTCACACATCCAGGTCTGGACAGACCACAATGAGCCGGATTGGTGAGCTTTGATTGGTTCAGAGGCTTTATCAACAGGATTTCTGTACATGAATATTACACTGTGGGCCTTATGATTCAGCTTAAACCAACTAACAGAAGATTAGAAAGTGTTGTTTTTTTAATGAAACTATGAAAACGTTGCTAAATTCTAGCAACACTGACATTCTTGCTTAATCACTTGCTTTTTACAGAGTGGCATGATTCAGAAAATGCATGGCCTTCACCTGTTCCTCCTCTTCAGTAGATGTAAGAGTGGACTGCATTTATGTAGCGTTTGTCTGCCTTAACGGATAAAGCGCTTTACAATTGGCCTCTCATTCACCCATTCACTCACACACTCACAAACAGCACTGACTCGTCCGTCAGGAGGAACTTAGGATTCAGTGTCGAGGGACACACGGACACTTCGACATGTGGACAGGATCCAGACCCACCCTACCTCTTGAGCCACAGCCGGACAAGGTGGTGTTTGTCAAATTTAAAACCACTGCTGCTTGTTTATGTCATTATCAACCTCTTCCACTGGCTTACAGTCGCCAGGCAAACTCAAGCTTTCCAAACTCTCATATAGCCTTGTAAGAAGTAGACTGGCTTCACAATGCAACATCTAGTATTTGAACTACAATGTCCAAGTTACCGAACTTACAGTAAAATGTAGTAAGACATATCTACTTTGAGGAAGGAAATTACTTTCATTCTTATTTGTTATAATCAACATGATGAACGTGCCTCTTTCCCACAGTGGTGAACCCCAGCCCCTCTCCGGAACGAGGCCTCAGCTCCAGGCTGAAGACGTCCCACAGGTCCTCCTCCCTGTAGGCCTCCTGGTGCCTGAAGACGCGCAGGCGAACGCGTTGGGTGGTGAGTCGCAGCACGCCAATGGCCTCATCGTGAGTGGCCTGCCGCAAGTCAATTCCATTTACCTGGGAGAAAGTGGCAGAGATGAGGGGAAACACGGCCCATAGTTGTAAAACAGGGTTAGAGGAGAATAGAGTAACTGCTGTTGTGTCACAAATGACAGATGAATTTTACCACAACTAATGACAAGGAGTGCTTTATCATGACTCACGGCTCCATCAAAGGCCCCGGCATCAATCTACAAGCATGTCACTGCTTTGAGCCATCAGTGCTTTCTGTTGCTCTGTGTGATTTCTGCTCTGTCTTGTGCATGCTGATTTTGTTGCTTTCAGCATCTTATTGTCTTACATTTGTATTTCTGATTGTGTCGCTTCATTGGTTTTACAGCATCTGGCCAAAACACTGCAGTTTAAAATGAGCTGACTGACTAACGCGTCCACATTTGGTTTCCCTGACAGTCACACACTAATTCAGCCAAACGAATATATTGCTTGTATGTACACACAATACCTCTAATATCTGGTCTCCAGCTTGCAGCCGTCCATCTCTCTGTGCTGCTCCTCCATCATTCACTTCATGGATTATTACTGCCCCCTGGTGGCCAAGTAAAAAAACACTTCTTTTATTAATACATCTACATTTAATCAATATTTTGCCATTTAGTATTTTAGACAACATCCACTTAAACATAAAAAGTTATTTCCACAATACAGCATCACCACTTTCACTGTCTACGCAGATGCATTATACAAGCCCACGTTACCTGACGTGATGCTGTAAATCTTGATTTTTTTTTTTTAGAATGATTACAAATTGCTAACAAATGCCCCTTCATCTAACAGTGCTATATGAAATGTGGATGTCAAATATCAAATTGACTGCTCTCACCAGCAGAGTGTCAAATCCTCCTACAATGCTGAGGCCCAGGCCTACATTTCCTTTACAAATCTCTATGATTGTTTCCCTGCCAGCCACAACTGGACAGCTCAGGAGGTCAGAAGTTGCAGGAGCTGATCCTAGCCAATCAGACCGCCCCGTGGGGGAGGTCTGCATTGTACTGAGGGATGTACTGAGGGAAGAGGGAGTCAAGGAGGCAGGGAGGGTAAGGGAGGAAGCAGGAGATAGAGAGCAGGGATAGGAGAGAGATGTCAGGGGAGGCAGAGAAGCAGAAGAGGAGAGGCTCTTGGAGCGACTGATGGAGAGCTTGACAGTGACCCGGTGTTTGAGAATCAAGCTGGACACCTGAATACAGAGAAGACAGGTAAGTCATAAATCATTAAATCTGCCTGACCTTGAAGTGCATTTTGTGTGTGTGTGCGTGTGTGTGTGTGTGTGTTTGCACCTTGTCGACTGGCAGTCCTGCCACAGGTTCATCACCCACCGCTATGATTCTGTCTCCAACCTTTACCCTGCCGTCCTGCACACAGACACATGAATAAAAAATGGAAGATGAGCAAAATGCGTGAAAGTGTATGTAACAGAAGGACGGCGAGGAAGAGAGATGAAAAATCAAGCACACCCTCTGGACAAATATCTGAATAACTGCTGCCTGGGGCCTGACATGAAAGCTTATTAGTACATGATGACATCACTTAAAAACATGGCAAACCATCATCTCAAAGTTAATCTGCTTTAAATAATACCAGAAATACCACGAGACGAGAGCCAGCGCATCACAGTATACAGCTGCGCGTACTGTACAGTACTGTGCTCATACCTGACTCTTTATCCTAATAGATCACTGATTGCCAAAGTTACAAATGATTAGGATGAGGTCCACTGTGATGGAGGAGATGAGTTGCTATGAAGATCAAGATTTTACATTCAAAACATGACTATCTTCTAAAATAAGATGCATCATTATAAACTGCACAACAACAGATAAAGCAGTTGAAAGAGGCTCCACTTTAATTGACATTAAAAGCTGCTTACACCTTAATGCATCACTAATAAAAAAAAATCCAATAATATCCTACAACACTCTGACAGGGGCCACTCCATTACCTTCAAGTACATTTTAGTACTGTAGTACTTGTACTGAAGTACTATATATTCATAATAAATGAACAAGTGATGATTTCTATAAAGTATGGATGAGAGAGGAACACCAAAATGGTGGAATACAGTTATAGGATGCAGGCTACACGCAGATTTATGTCCTGATATTGAAGATTATAATGATAATACTGATGATGTCGTCACACCTTACTGGCAGTGCCGTGCTGGATCAGGGACCTGATCACCATTCCTTCCTTGGACTCCTCCTCCGCCAGGCAGAGGCCAAGACCTGCGTGATCCTGCAGGGGAAAAAACAGCAGATGACCAACTCTAACTTTGAACCAAGAGTTAATGAAAGTTGTGTGTAAAATATGTATTTGCCATCAATTTCCTGTGGTATTAAGGCTGTTTCTGCTTCAGCAAGAGGTCTGTCACCACCCAGCCGGTTGCTTGAGCTGCTAGATATATGCAGCTGGAGGTCTGACAATGCTTAATGCCGAGATTTACTGAAAATATTGCACCTGAGGTAGAATGATGTGCTGGATGTCTCTGGTAAATCCTCCAGGCTCTGTCTGGGAGTCGACCGTGTCCTCACACTCTGTTCTGGATCCCTGGGTCATTTGACCTTGAGCTGCTTTATTCCTAATAAAACAAAACCAAAACAAATGATCAGTGAGATGGTCATCAACACCTTCAGTAAATCCTGTTTGATAAAGAGTTTTGCAGAAATGGAAATACCTCCACAAAATCACCCGGCATGTCCTACCTGATGAGAATTATCTTGACTTTAGACGGAGCGTTATTGATGATGGTGGAGGCATTTTGGTGACTGCGACCGTACAAGATCTGACCGTTGATCTAGAAGAAAAATCACGTCATGTTCCATCTCCCCATCGATCTTTTCCTTCATCCCATCCATCTCCACATGAATCTGCCATCTTCTGTCATCTACTTCTAACTCCCCTCCCCCTCGCTGCTGCTCCTCTGCCTTGATTTTCCTCACCGTCTCTATTACACGGTTGCTCTTTGCGAGAATCCAGCCCAGCACCAACCATCCTTCAAATGGTAATTTGTCTGATAAATCTACTGTGCAGGTGCTCAACGCTCTCAACTGATCCATGCCTCGTACCCACATCCCACTGCTTTTGCTGCTCTCAATTTTGACTCGGAGGTTGTGTCTCTCTATAGGACTTCTCGGCCCCTAAAAACCCTCCCATCTGTTAATCTCAATCCCTCCTAACTGATTGTTCCTTACTTTCCCCAGTTCACTCCATTCCTTACCTCCAGCAGCTCGTCTCCAACCCATATCCTCCCATCTAAACCAGCAGGTCCCTGAGGGTCTATATCGGCCACATAGACACTCATACGGGCCCTGGAGCCGTCTTTATTCCCTACAAGGCTGATTCCTAGGCCCTGAGCTGCAGGATCCTTCTCCAGCTCAATCATGTGGAGCTTCCCAGACAGGCTGCCATAACGCTGAAGCATCTTTTCTAGGAGAGACAGAGTTAACAAACAGGAGGCTGTTAGGAGGAGGATATGATGGGTAAGCCAAAAAAAAAAAAAGTGAAATGCTACATGTAATGACTGACACTTCATGTGGAGAGGCAGCAATACACCCTAGAGGAGCTTGTGTGAGTGTGTGTTACTGCAATTTGTCTGGAAGGGATGATGTCAGTCATGCTGAGGGAGAGATGAAGGATGTCTGTGTTTCTGCATCATGTGCACGTACAGTATGACTATCATATTTGCATATGTGTAAATATGTATGGTCACGTGGACTTACAAGCATGTTTGCATGGAAGTTTCACACTACTTTGCTGGTCCGCAGGAAGCCGTGCCACGTCAACAAACATGGATGTAAACAACGCATGTTTGAAACTTTTCAGAAAACATTGGCTTTGAACATGTTTTATGAGGAAATAAATATATTCAGTACATTTGTTAGACCTCAGGGATTCACATGGTGGATTTTGATGAGTAACAGTGAACGTAAACAGAGAGAAAAGTCAGCAGGGCTCTTTTAATACTGTATGTGCGTTGAGCAAAGCAAAAATATAACTTGAATAACAGTTTTTTGTGCCACAAAAGTGACTGAAAGTCTAAATTCTCTCCGAGGACATGCTGTACAGTAAAAACACGTTTTGTAAGCTTTTGCATTCTCGTCTCGTTATGAATTCTCATTATAGTCTAGGCCTGGCAAACTTCACATGAGCACGGCATGAAAACAATTTGCTCATATGGCCCTTGGTGGCTTTCGTACAATAGACTTTTCAATAATGGTAGAAATTATTTTCATTCAAAGAGTAGTTTCTGAATGTATGTGACACTCACGACATTTTTATTCGAGTGTTCCAGCTTTATCTTTTGTAATGGATGGCGTCCAGCACAAAGTCTCAAAGGCAAGGGGGTGTCACGTGACCTGGACTGAGGGACAATGGCTACTATACAAAAGTTTCCACACAGCTACTGGTCCTAGGGGCTTTGGAGGACCTCTGTATATGTCTATGTGACGTCTTTATGATGCAGACTTACTCCTGCCAGTGTCATCCTCGCCTTCAGCTGCTGCTGTGATTGGTGTTGTTGCAGTTATGGGGCTTCTCCGAGTCATTCTATCTGATGTCGGCGAAGGTACCTTGGGAGAAGTTTTTTGCATTATTGAACAGGCAGAGTTGGAGATGCCTCAGGGGTCCTTCAGGCATGAGTTGGACTACCCCTGGGGCTCGTTCAATGTGCTTGATGTAGCACTGGGAAAAACTGACGAACAGGATGAATTAATGAACATAATTTTAATGTCAGCTAAAAATAACATGAAAGATGACCAGAATCATGCATTATTTTGCAACTAACTTACAAGTGCATGGAAAAATAACTTCAAAAGAATGTGCTGTCTATTTAGAGAGTTATGAATCTCCACCAAAGAGAAAAACAAAGGGTTTAAACAAACAAGGTAGCTGCAAGGGACTTTGAACTACAAGGGTTCTATCTACAAATATGCACGTTAATTAAGTTTTTGGAAGTTGGCTTCGCCCAAATGCTAATGCAGGGCTGCTTTTAAGATGCTGCATACCCACGATAACACACATGCGCGCGCACACTCACACACGCATACACATAACAATATACCAACCTTAAAGGGGGTGGGAGTGAAGGGGTTTGAAGGGGAGAGACTAAGGAACAGACCACTGAGAGTCTCTGCTTCCTATGATGATGAGGGGAAACACAGATATAGTCCTGTACACATCACCATCAAAACAGCAATCTACCCCTCAAAAAACCCTTAAAAGCGTCTTCATTCCTTTTGGAATGCCATGTAGGTGTAAGTGACTCATGTCTCTATATATAATATAGCGTACACATAACATTCTCTATACAATACAGCCATACACAGCCAAACATCAGTAAGTGTGTGGGAACAGAAACTGAGGAAAAATGACTTCATTGCTTGTCATCTGTTCCAATGAAATCTAAAGTAGTGGTCACGACTTCTAAATGACAGATAAGTAGCTGCTGCTGCTCTTTGAGCTTTTAAGGTTGTATGCAGTACATATTGCAGTGCATTTTGTGTTCTATACTACCATTATTCTGAGGTAAATTCGTTTATTGAAACAGAAAACAGCAGTGTGAAGCTCAAAGAATGCAGTCGAACGGTGTTACCTTGCTGCTGTGTGAGTTGGACGGTGGTGTTGGAGGGAGTCTCTCATGGTTGGTAGGCATAGGGGACTGTGGGCGAAACACAAGATGCAGAGTAGGCAGATGAATATCTATATGAGTGTGAAACACAGATGCTTAAAATGATGCATCCAATATGTTATGTTGTATGACACTTGATAGGTGTTCAGTCAGAAATACTTTTGTTCAATATGCTTTGTGTCCAGAGGACATCGTATTGTAATGCTACAAACTCCCACGCACAACCCTGCTGAAACTTCTGATGGAGTCGTCCAGAAGAATAGATGCTGCACCTTTGCTTTGCATTTGCTGAGTGCGGAAATTCAGTGTGAAACAAACTCAAGACTCAGGATACAGAAATGCTACATGATGTATGCATAGCTGCATGTATACCACACTGAATTCTAAGCCACTTTAAATAGGCTGCTTTTTGGCTGTTTTCTGAGAGGCAGTACCTGAGATCGCTGCTGTCCAGACTGGACCAGTAAGTCCACAGTGTCTCCGGCCCTGCGGATGGCCTCCACCGCCTGCTCATGGCTGGCATCTCTTAGGTCCACACCACACACCTTGGCAAAATTAACACACACACACACAGTGTAGAATGGACAAAAACACCTTTTTAAGTGATGCACGTTATGATAACACTAAAATCTAATGATTTACATTACACTGACCTTCATTTTGCCCCCATAAGGAATGTGAGTCCCCACAATGTGACTGTGTAAACAGATTTATCTCCCCACAACATGAGGAATACATGGACACAGACACTTGTTTCCTGCAATTTGTAATAAGTGTGTCTCCTCCTCTGAGTCAGACACACACACACACACACAAACACACACACACACACACACACACACACACACGCACACACACACACCTCTAGTATCCTGTCTCCAGTCCGGAGGGTGCCATTATGTGCTGCCGGGCTGTCGGGGCTGATGTGCTTGATGAAGACTCCCCTCATCATCTCTCCACTGCTCAGTCTCCGGCCCATGCCTCTGCCTCCCATTATGCTGATGCCCAGGGATTGACCCGGTCCTCGAGTCAGCTGCACTCTGGAACACACAGCAGGATACAAGGAACATCCACACATATTGTTGAGCTGAAAATCCTTCTTACAGTAAAGGCACGGCGATGGTGAACACACAACTTCTGTATGCCTGAAGAGGACCTACTTGGATTGAAATATAGCTGCAAAAAATGCACAAGAAGGAGAATTAATCCAGTGTTTTTTTTTTTTTCTTTTCAGTCTCCCACTATCTGCTGCTCAGGGCTGCAGAAAGAGTTTCAGAGATTAAGGCAAAACAATAGAATATTATACCTGCCAGGGAAAGACACACAAAAGCTGGTCTTTGCATGCAGTGCAGCTTATGTGATTTATCCAAGCAGGATGCAGTCATAAATGCGATAAATACAGGTTGCGGAAGTTGTCGCTCTCTCTGGGCCTGAGAAATGTGAGCGTGTTGAGTCTGCGCTGTGCTGCTGTACCCCTGCTGTGAACATAACCTGAGCACACTAGGATTTTGCTAAGCCTTCCCTGGCAGAGAGCGGATAAAGGGCATCATTGGTACAGTTATGAAAAAAAAGGCAGAAAATGGAAAATCTGAATAAAATCTAATGACAAAAAAAGACATTGTTACTTACATCACTGATTCACTAACCTTCTGGGTTGATCCCAAGCCACTGTGGTATGAGAATAAAGCTCCTCTTCTCCCTCCTCTTTACCATCCACCTTTATCTCCACCTCCAGCTTTGGTATTTTCCCATCTGTGCTGCTCTTGTCCTTTTTCTCCCCCACAGTCTCCCCATCTTTTTCTCCGTCCTCCTTCTTCTTGTGAGGCAGAGATTTTGGAATCTGCCAGCTGATGGTGAAAAAACATGAAAACAGAAATAATACCGAATTAATGTGACGTTGACTGGAAAACCATTGCCTATGCTTTGAAAATGTTTTCCTCAACAGTTACCTGCACATAAATCGCTCTCTTTTTTATAAAAAAATCATTTTCTTATCATTATTTAATTTTATTCAGACCAAAGATACATTCAGTTTCAAATACTGTAACCTATCAAATAATATTTTGTGCAGAGCTGCAACAAATAATCGATTAATCTGTAAGTTAATTTTACAGATAATTAATTGGCGATAATGTTGTTAACTGATTAATAGTTCAAATCAAAGTCAAATATTCCAGCCTCTCAGATGTGAGGATTTGCTGCCTGTCTGTGACTTACTTTCCTGCGTTACTTTACACTGTAAATTTGATGAAGACATTTGAAGACGTCATTTTGAGCTCCATCAAATTGTGACATTTTCCAATTTTCTGACATTTTATAGTCTAACATTCAAGAAATATTCTATATATTAATCCTTTGTTCTCTGTTAAATAAATACCACCGGACACAGGCAGAATTGCAGAGGATAACAAGGTGTCATGCTATTTTTTTCAAGTGATAGTGTGACGCATCGCCTATAGCGACTTGCCTTAGCGGCCTGGTGAAGATGCATTGCTTGAAGTGCAAACAGCCTTGAAAATACATGTTTTGCGCAGTGAGGGCACAGTTAGGTAGAGTTGTCTTCATGTGTGTATGTGTGCATGTGACACACACACACACACACACACACACACATATATATATACATATATACAGACTATATATGTGTGTGAAAAAAGGGGTAGTGAAGGAAAGAATTTTTCATGAATATATTTAATGGTGGAGGGCTGTAATAAGCTCATGGAGGTGAGTGATGGTGGTACTATCCACACAGCAGGAGCCTATAGCCAGTTAAGTTCCAGAAGAGGCCAGAACAAATGGCTCCACCAGGACTGAAAGAGAGTGGCCAGGAAAGGGGGATAGGACCAAGGCAGCGAGGAGGGGGGAAACAAGGTAAAGAGAAAAAGACCAGAGGAAGATAACTGAGGAAGCGAGAGAGATGAGAGACGGATGTAGACACAAAGAGTCGGGAGAGAAGTCGAGCAGAGAGAGAGAGACAAAGACAATGTATTGAAAGATAAGAGTGAAGAAAAGGCCGCAGAGAGAAATGGGAGTGAGGGAGGGAGGAGAAAGGCAGAGGCACGAAGACGGAGCGAAAGCAGGGACAGACAGAAGCGAAACAATTCATTTTCGCTGACAGTCAGCACTGAGATCCATAAGCGAACGGCTAAATATAACTCAGAGATTCAAAATTCAGAGAGGCTTTTGCCTTTACCACAGAAACGAACAGAGAAGAGAAAACACGGGCTGGAAGAGACTCATGCTGAGCTTGTTGCACACTGAAACACATTGTTTCCTCATGGATACGGTTAATTAAAGTGTCAGATAATAACTCAGATCATTAGTATGACTTAAGCTGCTGGGTAACTGAAAATGTGTGATGTTTTACAGCAATAAAAGCCCTGGCTGCTATAAAAATCAAAAAGCCTCAGGACAATATATTAAAAGAACTCACATCAGACAGAATGTATAGCTGTTTCACAGTCTGCATGCTCTGCAGCAAACATATCAACATGTAATAAAGCTGGAGCCTTGAAGTCTAATAAACCCTGAGACAGCTTTATCTTGCACTCTGGGGCCAGAGTAGGGATTAGGTGACCATAAATAATAGGCTGAGACCGCTGAATCTTACATTACCTTGAGTCTGGGGCCGGGATGATGGTAGGGCCTTTGAACTGAGCTTTGAATGAAGCAGAGGCTCTGACGACAGCTGGATCTGGAGCTGCAGCTTTAAATTTGACCGAGGTGGAGTGTTTGAGGGTGGATGAAGCTGGAGTCGGAGCGGCAGCGCTGACTGGACCGAGAGATCTCGCCGGGGCCGAGGTGGGCTCTGGAGAAGGGTTTGGTGGGGTGGGTGAGGAAGAGGCGCTGTCTGCTGCGATGGATGCCAGAGGGGGTAAACACAGACGGGTGCGGTAGTCATCCACCTGATGAGCTGGGACATAGGTTACGCTGAAGGGGGGAGCGTGGGAAAAGAAATGAGGGGGTGGGGTGAAAACATTTTAAATATTAATATGGCTCAAGTTCTCCCATCACTCTGTTTTCACAGCTGCACATTTACCGTATTTAACCTTCAGCGCCAAACAATGACTGATAGGATGACAAGGAACAAGACAAATGACACTAAGCAATTGATGGATTATCACCTCTGTCAGTGGAGGTGAGAATAATGGGATGTTATGGTTTCAAGGAGCAGTCTGCCAATTTGGAAAATACTTTCATTCGCTTTCTTATCGAGAGTTGGATGAGGAGATTCACATCACTCTCGTGCCTGTACAGTAAATATGAAACGAGAGGCAGTACCTGGTTAGGTTAGCTCTGCATAAAGCCTGGAAACAGGTAGAAACTTACAGCCTGGCTCTGTCAAAAGCTACAAAAATCTGCCAACTATCACCTCTAAAGTTCACTGATTAACAAATTGTATCTTCGTTTACAGAAAAAGCAACTTTCAAAAATGACAAGCAACGCTTTTTTGGGGGCATTATGTGCAGTACTATTTCAAATCTCGCTTTTGCCGCGAGTGAGAGTGGTGTCAATCTTGGTAAGAAAGCAAATAAATGCACAGTATTTCCCAAAATGCCGAAGCTTCAATCCCTGCCTGTTTGTACATTAATATATAAAACAATTATGAATAAAAGAGGGGAGAGCTGGACACCTGAAGCAATATTTAAAAATGCTTAACATTATTATCTCCTGAAAAACAATCACAAACAACAACCAACGTTTCCTGAGGCAACTGTCCTACATGTCAAATGTTTGCTCTAAAATTATAGATGGGCCCCACTCCACCAACATTGCTTGTACTGTAGCCGGTACAATATGGAAAGAAAAGTTTGGAGAAAAAAAAATACATTATGACTAAACGTGCATTTATGTTATAAAAAAAAGTGTTTTGCATAAGCCTGGATCTAACTGTGGCGTAATCACTGTCATTTAACAGACGTGTCAAGGACATCATTAAAGCCCACCCCCACGCATTCCAATCTTGTGAGATCCTACCAGTAGTCATGCAGTTCAAATCAGCTGAAAGAGCCAATTTCTCTGGTCCATTCATGGTGGCAGACTGAATATGGAGGTCTTCTAACCTAAGCTGCAGTGACTGAGCCATGTGGACAGCCTGTCTTGTCTCAACAGAGGCAGTTTGATAGTGACAAGTCCTCACCCTTCTATGTCTGTCTTATTCTGAGGCTGCCAAAGCAACTCATCTGCCTCCACTCACACACACTGTTAGTTTGTCTGCAGTGCTGTCAGGAGGAGGCAGCGCAAGCGAGTGTGTGCGGGTTAGCGTAATCGTGTTTGTGTGTGTGCATGCGATAGACAGAATGCACGCGTGTGTTCATCTGTGTGTGCTGTGTGTGCATCTATGAGAGGCTCTTTAAAACACTCTTTTATTCAGAAGCGCACTGTTCAAGGTGAGCTGAGTGATGAATTATTCAGAGATATTTCCCATCGCAGGAAAAAGGTGTTTTTTGGAGGTTAGACCACTGAATGGCTGCGTGTGTGTTTGCGTGTATGTGTGTGCCTGTAAAAGCAAAAGAGATAGGCAAAGGGAGATAGAGACAGAGTGGTAGAGAGAGAGTGAGAGAGTGAGTGGGTGTTTTGCAGGGCGGCGGGGTGGTGGAGGTGAGGCGCATCTCCGATCACCCAAACAAGCATTGTCAATGTGAAGCCATAACTGCTGATGTTAGAACAAGTAATAATTTACCCATTCTCCCCTCAGGCAATCTTTAAAATTTCATCATCTAATCTAATTTAACATGAGTGCAGCGCCTCCGTCAACTATGACTGCAGTGTCAAAAACAAGGTGGTAATGGAGATCCAAAGTGATACAAGATCACTTATAGGTGATAATGCAGCGAAAGCGATGTTTGTGCGTGCGGCGAGCACATATTTATATTTACGATGTACATATACTCACTCATTCGAGTCACACGGACTGTCAAGATCCGCATGGGCAAATCTAGAAAACGTGAGCAGTATTAATTACTTTTTCTTCCCAGTGGTTGACTGTTCTCTGCATTCCCAAAGGAGCTTTCTGGATTCTCTCTAAACTAAGAACTCTGACTTTTCTTGTTTTTCAAGCAAAGACGTGTTTGAACTATGACATGAGGGAGAGTGCATATGACTGTAATGTAAATAACTGACTGAAACGTGCCAACCACGAGTCCCCGTTTAATGCTGGGCCCAATGCAGGACCTTGAGTTGTGGCCATGAGATGCACTGTGTTATATTACAGCCGCACACAATCAGCTACATTATAACCTACATTAAAATAACAGCAGCTAAAAAGCTGCGATTAGAAAGCACAGCCCTGTGTGGCTGCATTTGAGTGACATGCTGTGGTCGACACTTTCATGCACAAAAGGACAACATGGCTTTATGCAGATATAAGGATGGTAATATTATTACATCATGTCATTTGTTTTTTTAAAAATATGTCACAAATTTCAATATACAACCCCGTTTCCAAAAAAGTTGGGATACTGTGAAAATGATCATTTGCAAAACATTGAAACCCCATATTTATTTAAACATAGCACAAAGACAACAGATCAAATGTTGAAAATGAGAAATTTCATTGTTTTTTGCAAAAAAAAAATTAAATTTGATGTCAGCAACACGTTTCAAAAGAGTTGGGCCAGTGGCAACAAAAGACTAGAATAGCTGTGAAATGCTGAAAGAAAACAGCTGGTGGAACATCTCACAGTGAATTAGGTTAACTGGCAGCAGGTGAGAACATGATGGGGTATAAAAAGAGCCTCCCAGAGAGGTGGAGTCTTTCTGAAGGAAACATGGGGAGGGGTTCACCACTCTGTGACAGACTGTGCTGGCAAATAGTGCAACAGTCTAAGAATAGTGTTTCTCAACGTAAATTTGCAAAGAAGTTAACGGTGTCTTTTTCAGGGAAGGCTGTGCTTATTTCGGCAAGACAAAGCCAAACCACATTCTGCACGTATTCCAACAGCATGGCTCTGTAGTAAAAGAGTCAGTGTGCTAAACTGGCCCGCCTGCAGTCCTGACATGTCACAGATTGAAAATGTTTGGCACATTATGAGACGTAACATACGACAAAGGAGGCCCTGAACTGTAGAGCAGCTGAAATCGTACATCAAGCAAGACTGGGAAAGCATTCCACTTTGAAAATGACATCAGTTGGTCTCCTCAGCTCCCTCAGCTTAAAAGAAGAGGTGATGCAGCAGAGTGCTCAACATGACCCTGACCCAACTTTTATGAAATTTTGCTGGCATCAGATTTTAACAAACAAAAAAACAATGAAATTTCTTAGTTTCAACATTTGATATGTTGTCTCTGTGTGTTATCAATAAAATATGGAGTTTCTGTGTTTGCAAATCATCACATTCTGTTTCTATTTACATTTTACACAGCGTCCCAGCTTTTTTTGGAAACAGGATTGTGTCAATATCTGGTGATGCCATGCATTTTGGCAGTTTGGCACTCAGTTTCTTTGATGGCTTATTGACAAGTTTCCTTATATTGAGTTAAGACTGGCCTCTCCAAAGTGAAAGCTTGTTTTTCAAGGCACAAATAAACATGGGACCCTTAATATTAACAATAACAAAGGACTGTGGGCTTGTAGGTCAAAACCTCTCTGACCCTCCTGTTCATCACACCTATTTTATCAGGGTTGGAGAGGTACACCTTTATCATTTGGCTTGGTGATCTCATGTAAATCCAACATAGCTTCCAGAACATAGCCTGAGCAGATGTCTAATTAGCCAGCCTAAATGAAAACACCTGTCTGAGTGTGCATGTCACGGGAGGACAAGCACAGGTGTAAATAATGAAATTAATGATGGCTGAAGTCCATTTAACTGCTTTGTTTTCAGGGCCCTGATGCTGTCCATGCTGGCTCACTGTCACATTGTCATGACTTACTGGGACACTAGAAAGAGGCCATTGTTAATGTTTGTAGTTAAACCTGCACCATGACAAGTCAAAATGTCTGCAATGAAAAGATCTCACTGCAGTTTTTGCATTTATTCTGCTAAAAACGCCCTTAAAGAATAAAAAAAGGGGTCAAAAGTAGCAAAACATTCACCGTGACTGTACTTGATGATGAAGCATATGACTCTAACATGCATCAGCCAAAGAGGATGATGCATACAGTGCTGCACATCCAGCCACCCAGCTGTTTTTGGATAGAGGTTGAAGATTACTGAGAACACGTGATCCAGAGGGAGCTCAGTGATGTGTAGTCGGACAAAATCGTCATAGAGTTGAGCGAGCGACACCATGACATAACAGTATGGATCAGCTGTTGTTGTTCCGGCCCAGAACAAAGCTCTCTACATATTGTAATGCTGTTGGACAGTGACTGGCTCCTCACCTCATCTCTGGCCCTATGACAGAGTGTCTGCGGAGCATGGCTCTGGCCCTGGCGTTGGTCAGGTTGGAGGTAGGTTCTCCGTTGATGGCCAAGATGGCGTCCCCAACCCCCAGCCTGCCATCCTGGCTAACAGAGCCCCCCTGGACCACACTGCGGACCAGCATGCCTGAGCCGTCCTTGATAGCACTCACCGACATCCCTGCCAACATGCACACACGTACACAGACACACACATGAGGACAGGTGAGTGGAGGGTTGGCTAAGGCTGCTTTGAATGCAAGCCAGACAGACAGTCGCACAAACAAACACCTGACAGTGGCATAATCGGCATAATCAAGACAGACACTAGGCAGATTAGCACACAAACATGGCTACACATGCTTGACATTTACACAGCATCACCCTTCACAGTCACACTTGCCCAATCACACACACTCACACCCACACAGGGCACAGGGCACAGGTGACTCGAGGGGTAACACATGCCAGTCGCACAAACACCTGACTTTGGCATTATCAAATTGGACGCTAGGCAGATTACACAAACACTTCATTAATGCAAACAGGCAGAAGCAGGTGAATCAGGCATCACACACACACATGCATGCACAGCTCATGCACACACATGGACGCACGGCAGACAGGGAAGGCTACAACAAATAGCGTAGTCTATGGCACGTGTGTATTATATTGCTATCTAATGGAGGACCACACACATCCACAACACTATGTTCGTACATAATTTGAAGTTGGTCAAAGAAATGACTTTGTGCTTATTTTTTGATCAAATAAATAGTTTATTGTTTTTTGGTGTTACATTCAAATTACAATACAATCATAGTGCCTGGGATACAATCGACTGGAGACACAGCTACTGACGCTGACAAAACAAACAGAAGACACACATTTGAAAGACATGAGAGGAAGTCTGAAGTAATAATGATGAATATCTCAGAATCCAAAGGTGTTGAAATGCTACAACACGGCAACAAAAATACATTTTTCTATTACAAAACTGCTGCAAAAAACGTTTAATAAGAATTTACGGTAAAATCCCACATGGAAATTTCCATATGAAAATCTATTTGTTTTGACTTCAGCAAAACCTTGTTAGGGTTCCACAAAGTGCAAAAGGTTCAGACCACTCAAGAATAAGGAAAGACTTCTAAATAGGCTGCTTATATTTATGTTTTTAGACAAGCAAGGCAAAAAAAAAAAAGACCTCATGTTAGTTCGTCGAACCTATTCCTTTAACAACTTGCTCTAAAAGCCATACAATCCTTACACCACGAAACAGCCATACAAGGTGCATACTTCAGCATGTCTCATCTCCAAAAATGGGCATAAAGTCATTGTTACACAATGGATAGAATTGTACATGGCACCTAAAAACAGGAAGCATGTAAAGTAGTACAAATCGATATTGTACTACAGTACTATTGCTCGTAAAAAAAAATCCCCAGTATTCAGATACAGACAATAACTCTGCCCAAGCTGAGGCTTTTGCTTCAAGTTCAAATTATTTTTAAATTAACCAAAAAACACTGAGACTCCGTGAACCATCCCAAAAACCACGCTACATTAAATATCTCAGAAAGAAGACCTACAATATTTTAAACAGATGAAAACCAAAGAATGCAGTGACAAACAGACTGTAGGTTATGACCTTGATTTTCTACCTAAGAACATTTACATAATTCTAAACTTTCACACACACACACACACACACACACACACACACACAGAGTGGTGCGGTGCCTGATTAGAGCACGTTTCCAGAATACAAATGAGTTTTTTCCCTTACACTTTGCATTGTGCCCTTAAGATGCCCTGTTGCTCCCTCCCTTTCATGCTTGAACAGCCAAACGCTGGACTCGCTCGTGGAGCAGTAAAGACAATACTAGAGTATAAAATCTGATATATTTAAATCAACATTCAAATGAATCTATACTAATATTTCTCCTTAAAATTATTTGATATTGCTTTGACCCCCATACTAGCATCTCAGACAAACACACACACACACACACACACACATACACAGACACACACAGTATTCATCTCCTCTCTCAGGTTTGAGGAGCACATCACTTCACCACTCCTCTTCAGGGTAGTCGTCATCACCACCGCCTATTAGCGTCATTATTGCCATGCCGGCGACGTACACACACCAAGACACCATCACCATGAGAAAGATGGAGAACATACCAAGGCTACGGTTGCCCCGGACAACTGTGATTGTCCTCTCAAAGCTGGTGCGGGGGGGCAGAGGTGGAGCTTGCTGCCTTTTGTCCTCTTCCATGATGCTGAAACGATAACGCAGCTGGTTTTCCTAAGAGAGAGACAGCAGGGGGCAGGAGTGAGTAAGGGCATGAAGATGTGACAAATGCATAAAACAAGAGTAAGAGCCTCCAGCCATGCTAGCGGCTCTGTGAGGCTACACAGATACATGCTAACCTCAGTGTGCAACAATGCTAAAGCTGACTTTTAGCAGGTGTAATGTTCACCATGTTCACCAGTACCTTAGCTTAGCACGTTAGCATGCTGATGTGCTAATCCGCAGGAAACTCATAGTACAGCTAGTCGAAAAGTCAGAGGATCACCACATTAGAACTGATCCTCTAGGAAGCTTGAATATTTGTGAGTTTCACGACAATTCATGGAGGTATTTCAGTTTGAGCCACAAATGTGGACCTCAGGTTGTTGCTACAGGCAATTCATTCAGTAATTCTTGAGATATTTCAATCTGGACAGGGCCAAAATGTTTGACCACCACAAAGATTGATAAACAGACAGTTAGTCTGTGATCCTTAGAGCCATGCTACTATGGCTGAGAAGTCAAGAGTGAGCAACAGCAATATTGGCGGATATATCACAGATTTCCAACAACATAGGCGTTGGTGCACATTACATGGAATGAAACACCTATATTGCGAAGATAACATGACACAAAAGTCCTAAACTACTATCATGACAACCAATCAGGTGTGCGGTGCGACACAAAAATGGCTTCAAACAACTATTAACTCTCCAAGGTGAAGGCCTTTGGAGTAATTCTGAAATGTAGAACATGCAGGAAGGTAGACTTCTTTGGTCCCCTAGGGCAGTTCCCAAAGAAAAAGGGCAACGAGGAGATCGTCTTTGAACCTTCACAGAAAGTACAAGCAGCACTGAAGTTCAGAAGATACCTTTGCAACACTCCGTCTTTGATGAGAACACACTGACACTTGCTGCTCTGAGTCTCTTTGTGTGTGTGTGTGTGTGTGTGTGTGTGTGTGTGTGTGCGTGTGAGGCAGCACTGTATGTCCTTGTGCTACACCAGGTGCCAATGTCGTGCAAGCAGTAAGCACTTTTCCTTGAGAGGCAATTGTTGGTAATTAAGCAAAAGCGAGTACAAAAGGCTGCTTCAATAGAACTGAGTTGAGGCCACAATGGGGCAACAAGTCTTTGACACTGAACACTTTCTCTATACCTGACCCAGTGATACTGATACAGCCGACTCTAAGCTCCTCACTACAGAACGCGAACAGAGAGTGCAGACACTGCCACAGCAATCTCCTTTAGAGCAGCTAAAATGGCTACCCACAGAATCTCAGGTTTGCATGGTAATGAGCAGTGCTTTCTGGGTGATGGACAACAGGATTCGCACTGCTGCAGTGTTACTGTAACTGTCACTGTGAAGAGTTTCCTGCTGACTCTAAAGCAAATGCCAATTTACAAGAATCCTGTTGGATGATTGTGCGTGATTGTACGACACACATGAGTTTATGTTGATGAACCAATTACCACATTTTAAACATGTGAATTTCAACAAAGAGTGTGACGGTTCTATTTATTTCGGATCTATTTTTGGCACAGAAAACTGGTGCCATAAAAAGAACTCTGGACCAATTATTTATCATGTGAAATGTAAGAGATTAACAAACTGCCCTTTTGACACTTTTGACCACAAAAGCTATAGAGTTCATTATGAGTTGCATGACATACCGTTGTTGTGTAACACTGCTGGATGATGCTGTTGTCCTCAGAGTTGTTGGTGTTGGTGTTGGTGTTCGCCTCCTCTGCCTCGGCTAGCAGGCTGACCTGAGTGTGGCTGTCAGTGTCATCGCAGGACGCCCGCGTGCTCCTCTCTGAGATGGGTGTTAAGCCACCACACAGCTCCAGCTGAGGATACAAAATTCCAAAGTTGAAATGAAAGAGTTTGAAAAAAAAAAAAAATAGCTATGTGCCTAAAAGAGCGTAAATTCACATGGAAGCAAACAGGCTAAAGGAGGTGACTGTAAATTAGACACCCTCTTCTCCTCTCCCCCTCTCTCCCCATCTGTAGTGTGGTCGTGCATTGTGTTCATCTCTCAGCTGCATTAAATATTCAGACGGCCTGTAACTAGATTCTCTGTTCCTTGTTACTAAGCCACAGTCCACAACAAAAGGGAGAAGAAAAACTGTGCCCTGAAGAAAAACATACATTTAAGTTATCTTGCTGTCTTTGGAAATAACTCTCTCTCTTTCTTTCTCAAGTTTATTCCTATTAAATAGCATTTTGGTGAGGAATTTACCATTCTGAAAAAAAAAAATAAAAATATGCTTTTGAATTCATGAGTACATCTGCCCGTGATGGTTAATACAACAAACAAAGCTCCTACACTTGCACAGGGTTGGGCAATATGATGACATACTGTATGACACTATAAATGTGTCCATCTTTGGTCTTTGGCGTACCATTTATACCGTAGTCTCCATCCCTTTGATAACTCTGGGTGTATTAAGCCACTATAGGCACTGCTGCAAATCAATGAGGAGGGATTTCTCCAAGCAGCGGTGGATTTTTTTTTTTTTTTTGTTATTTTTTTTTGCATTACTGTGATGAAGGACCTTCATTTGTCAGGCATTATATTTGCTGGATAAGCCCAAAACAGACATTTATGTCATGTTATTTCACCCATAACTGGTTTCTTATTTGATTTTGAAGAAAAATGTGTTTCGACATGATTTATATTCACTGCAACATAAAATAATGTAAATCATGATGAGGATTTTATCCATATCGGCCACTTCTAGTGTTGCAGATTATAATATTTTGGATAAAGAACAAAAATAAAATCAAGTTCTCAAATAAATTTTAACGTCCCACGACATTAAAATGTATCAAGCTACATTAAATATCTATTTATTTATATCTCTTTACATACTGGCAGTGGTTTGGCAACTCCAATGCGGACAGGGCCATAGCCAGTCGACTTCAGGACGTGCACGGCATAGTCCAGGCTGGAGCCTTCCAAGTCACTTTCATTCACAAACATGAGTCGGTCACCAGGAAGCAGGCGACCATCTCGATCTGCTACGCCGCCAGGGACCAAGGACCGGATTACCAGAACTGTTTTAGTGGCATCTTCTGGATCCTGGAGTTAGACATAAAGATGGAGAGGATGGTTTGCTGTACATCGCTGTCATTTGAGATAAATTTGATACGCTATGAATTTAAATGAGAGATGAATGAATGTAAACAACAGAATAAAAATAGTGTAAAAAATGTATAGTACATACTTGATATTAACTCAAGAAGAGTAAATGGGTTGGGTGGTCTCACACAGGTTCAACCACCTGCAGTACAGCGACTATTTCTTTACACTCACTTTTGCTAGACATGTTTTTTCTAACGTATATATTAAAACAAATGTATAACAAATATACAGAAAACAAGACGTCCACACGCTCCTCTATTTTCTTAGCATTTGTTAGTGCTCACTCTATTTCAACCTGACACTGATATTCTTAGACTGCAGCCTATTGCAGGCTGTTCTATTTCTGGAAAGGCTCAGGGGCAATTCTCTGACCTGGTAGTCCAGGATACTGAAGCCCAGTCCCGACTCGCCTTTCTCCAGCTCGACCACCTGAGGCTCTCTCTCCCACATGGCCAGAGGAGGTGACATGGGGGGCACACCACGTTTGGTGATGTCCTCAGCTGTAGGACAGGGAATGACACAGCCCTGGTCCAACTGGGACACGCAGAGAGGGGGGAGAGGACACAGGAAGGAGATTGATTTACAAGAGAGCTGGCATGCTGTTTTTGAGTGTCGTTTCAAATGAGGAGGATGCGCCACAATTCTAATGTGGTTCATCCGTCATGCTTTCATCAATGTGTGCCTTCACCTTGTCATTGAACTCAGCCAGCAGCTCTTTCAGGCTGAGACGGACATCATCTTCGTCTTCCTCATCACTGTCAGGAATTACAGGGGGCACAATGCGAGAGCACACCAGGCAAACACTCATCGGCAGCTCCTTCAGTATATTGACCACCTCCTTATGTGTCTCTCCAATGAGAGGAATCCCATTCACCTGCCAGAAGATACAGAATATATGATATTTTCTAAAATAGATATTCCTGAAGTCAGTGATTGGCTCAGCCATGCTTCCAGCTTCTGAAAAATACCTGATATGGTGCACATTTGTCTCTGTCTGTAACTCTGTTTCTATGACTGTGTGCATGAGTGTTCATGACTGAAGCAGCCAGACAGCCCGAAAATCTGATATTTTTAGTGATATTTCAGTTTTGGATGTCGTGGAGCAATTAATGGCCAGAGCACATCAAGCCACAGAAAGAATAATTAAAGCTGAACGTGGCAACGGCATGAGGCTAATTTAAAAGCGATGCTGAACAATGGCTTTGCCGGGCTCATGTCGTCTGAGGGAGATCAAAGGGTTGAGCTGAGACACAGAAGCTGGCTGCGACATGAAGGACACGAGCCAGCGTGCGGCGCTTTCTATATCCAAGCACAACTACAGTACATTGTCCAAGAGTTCATCAGACTGCTCATCATGATGAGTGATACGTGTGGGTGCGTGAACTGGCCCAGTGGAGGGGGAGGAGGGCAAGCTCTCCCCCTACAGTACAAGTACAAATGCACACATACTCACACCCACCTTCTTATGACTGTTTTTTAACTGCCTTAAGGGAAAAAGCTGCACACTGAACTTGAAATTGTGTGGTGTTTACTGAAAAGCACTGAATTATAATGTGTGGTTTAAGTAAAGATTAGTAATGCAAGAAACTACGGCACTGTGAACTAACGATACTCCACGAGGGAGCATTTTTATTAGCCATCCAGAGATGTGGCAAAATAATCAGTCCCACACAGATCACATGTTATTCCCCATTATATAATCTCATACCTTCAACAAAGGGTGAGTAATTGGCCAAAAGGATCAGACGGTTACCTCCAATATCTGGTCTCCGGTGAAGATCTTGCCGCTTTGGCCAACGGGCCCCTCAGGTAAGACGGAGCACAGGTAGTGGTGTCCTGCCCGAGCCTCCAGACTGATGCCAAGACCGCTCGTCTCACCGAAACGCTCCAGATGACACACCTGACAGAGTAAAGTGGAGTGGTGGCAAACACACACAAGAGAGGCAAAGTGAAGTGAAAGGGTGAAGTAGAACAACAAATGCATGCGCAATACAGATATTTTTCATCTTTTTCTTCTGCTTATCTTCATTACAGACTGACGTACTATAACTTGGTATCGCGGCCCGACTGCAAGCTGCCACCTCTTCCTCAGGTCTTCCTCCTCAGCCAGCGTCAGTTTCACACCTGTAACATGTGAGACAACAACCCTCGTGTCACATACACACACAAAAGTCAACCACACATCCCCATTCACATTCTTGATCCACTCAACAAAGAACAGGATCCTATATGAAAACAACACCTCCCCCTGTTTTATGGAAAGGAGACAACATGATTCTCCTTGTAGCAAAGCAGGATGTCAGCCACAAGCACTCAGGCGGGCACACACACACACACACACACACACACGCCCCCACACTCCAGGCACACATGCATGCATATTCACACCCACCATCTTATGATTTCTTGGCAAACTAATGTTTTCTCGTTCATCTATTAAAGCCTCACAGCAATCAGGGCTTATTTGGCTGCGCTCTCTAATCAAGCCCCAAAATCCTCGTCTAAATAAAGCCATATATGCAGGCGGGGAGAGAGAGACAAATCATCTGGAATGAGCTGAATGAGTTGGATAAACACATGACGGCACAACACTATAAATAGACTGCCATCAAAGAGCATGCTTCGCTGCCACATTGCTGTTGCCTGAGCCCAATCAGCATATCAGACTAAGTCCCATGATCCACTTCCAGACTGCAGTGCAGAATGGGAAGGGGAGTTTACCGTTTCTGGAATCGTGTCGGGGTCGTCTGTTGGCGTATGCTGCGCGCCGGGAGATTTCACGCAGTGAGCTGATTCCTGGGAGATGGGGAAACATGTTTGAGCACACATGCACACCAACAAACTTCAGTTAAAATAAGAGATGATGTGTACAAATTCCCAGCAAGCTTTGGAGAGCTCATCATCAGCCCAAAGAAGGGCCAAAATATGTTTTAGTTCTGGTTTTAACAGTTATCTGAAAGTTAATTCGGTCATGATTTAACCAGATGCAGGTGGCACCTGTGGATGATTACTTGCATAATTATTTTAATATTATGTTAGTGCATTCTGTCAAATCACAAGAGCTCAGTCACTTCAAAACCAATTTTCTCACAATCCCACTGAGCTGAAATGCTCCCCTCTCTCAGCACCTGTCTCTTGAATCTTGTTGAGGCCCACTCTGTAGGGATTGCCCTCGTGGAAGCTGTGGGAGTGTCGGAGGGGCTGCAGGGGGGGAACTGGGGGCAGGATGTGACTCAGACGGACTGCCTTCCTCAGCAACTTCAGTCTGACCAGGGGACCTGTCCTCCTCAGCACCTCCATGGCACGCTGCTCACTGCAGCCCTGCAGGCTCACCCCATCCACCTGAGGGAGGGCAAGAGATGTAAAAGTAGAGAGTATAAAAAAAAAACATTCATATTGAGCACATGGAGGTACAGCAAGTACAGATCATTTTAAAGGAAAAAATCAATAGTGATGAAAAATAAAAGCGGAGCTTGACTCAAAGCATAGGTAAAAACCAGAGATGATGAAGAAAGGGATGGGAGTAAAAGTTAAACTAGGAGAATTCTCCTTCATCAGCTAAAAAAAGACCCTAATTGGTGTGGATAGAACAACTTAAAGTTGTAAACTGTGCAGATTTCGAGATGCCGGAATCGTTAAGATTCAGTAGAGAATATATTTGAGACAACAAGGTATTTGTCATCAGGGATAGCAATGAAAATAGCCATCTGTTGTGCTTTTAGTGGAACTCACAGACAGGATGATGTCTCCAATGTGGATGCGTCCGTCTTGATCGACAGTGCTGCCTTTCACTATGCTCTTCACTGTCACACCGGCGCTGTAGACTGAGGAGTGAGAGATAAATGAAATGAAGTGTAGCTCTAGACTCACACAGCACCAGTCCTGCCTCACATTAAGCAGATATCATGCAAAATTCTATTATTTCCCCCAGCTTCTTAACTTAATAACAACTACAAGTTAAAGCATATTATTACCTGAGTTTAGGTCACCAATGTAGCTAGAAATGGTGAATCCCAGGCCACGACTGTTTTTAGTGAACTGCACACTGAACTCATAGTCATCATTCAAGTCACTGAGCTGGAAACAACACAGATAGAAAAATCCAATGCACATCTTTTGGGTTTAGAGAACACTGTATTACGCATTTAACCTCATTGTGATAAGCCAGTTATGTTAATTATGTGCTGTTATGCTTTCGGCACATGCACACACACACACACACACACACACACACACACACAAACACAGACACACCTTGTCGTCCAAGCTGTCCTGGCTGAGGACAGGAGAGGAAAGGTGGTTGTCCTTGGGAATATCCCTGGCGATGAGCAGTTTCACCTTGCTACCAGCATTTCGCAGTACCTGGGCCAGGTGGTCATTTGAGAAACGATGTGAAGTGAAGTGATAGAGTGTGACAATTAATACATAAATAACATAAATAGAGACAGCTGCCCTGAAGAGACAGTAAATAGACGCATTTGAGAGCGTCTCATCGACTGTATGGTAGAGTCCCGGATGGTTCAGGCTCAGAGAAGTGGCTGTGCACTGCTCTTTAACAGAGGCGGGATAGATGAGCAGATGTGGATTTGCCAAATGAAACCAGTTTTGTCTTCGTCCTTGAAGTCTTTTCTCTTGAGATTTTCAGTTTTACAAGAGAAAAGACTTCAGGGATGAAGACTAACCGGTTGTTGTGGCAAACGTTCGCTTCATTAACCCTCCCACATCCATTAAAGAGCAGAACACATCCACGAGCTTGAGCTTTTCAGGCTTGGCTGTTATTTGAATAAGAGTTAGCATACAGAAAGCATGATCACCACAGACGAGGACAGAATCACTTCAACTCATCGTCTACTTTTATACATTTTAACACACGATACCTCACCTGTGCCACCTGCTCGCTGTTCATGCCCGCCAGGTCCGTATCTCCAATACGCAGGATTTGATCTCCGCTCCGCAGGCGCTTATCCTAGAGAGCCCCACAACAAAAACATTTAGCTAGCGTGAACTGTTCTTTGTTAAGCATTTTAAATACATTCTGCAGATTCCACTAATATACGCACTTCACTTAAATACAGTATTTCAGTCTGCTGTTCATCCGAAGATTTCACTCGTCAATAAGGAAGGAATAGACTGAGATTTTGACAAATACACTGATTTGTTCCTTGTTGCTCCTTGTTTGCTTCCTCTCATGTCTGTCCGCTAAATATGAGGCCACAGCCAGGAGTTAGCTTTGCTTAGCTTAGCTTCCTGTAGTCTTCTTGTCACTTTGAGGTTGCTGGAACTGTGCCTGGCCACAAAATTAGTCGATCACATAATCTAAAAACTAAATTATTTGTTTTTACAATTCCATTTTGGTATGGATTCGACAATTGCTATTAATTAGTTTGCTTGTTTGAGGTGTTCGACAGAGTCAGGTTAGCCCCCCCCCCCCCCCCCCCAAAAAAAAAATCAACTAAGCTAACCAACTGCTGGTTGTAGCAATTAACAGACAGACATGATATATAGCTCTTACTTTAACTGGCTATTTAAGGTTTGGCTTGATTAGCAGTTGGCTTCACCTGTCCGGCAGCTCCGCCAGGTAGGATGGTCTTGACCATGACCCCAGTGCTCCGGCCTCCTATGATGCCAAAGCCAAGCCCTTTGCCGTCATTGATCAGCTCTATCATCTCCACATGACGCTTCTGACACGGCGAAGGTTAAGAGAAGAGAAAACAGAAAACAGGAGAGAGAATCTATTGTAACTAAACAGGTAAAAGAAGAGGTGAAACAGCATTAACAGGTTGAAGTGCGACAGTCAATGTGTGTGGTTCCTCCGTCGATCTACACACAGAGACACACATTTACCAGCTCTACAGCAACACCCCACACCGAAGCTTACTGTACCTCATGAGCAATAGCAGATAGGTGCCTCCCCATCGACATGGTGCGGGAGATTCGAGGGGGAGTGCAGTACTAAAAAATAAATGTCATGTGTAAAACAAAAGCAAAGCTGAAATGACATCAAGTTAGCTGAGCAGCCTCTTACGATGAGCTGAAACCCTCAGACGATGTAATATCCAACCGTGCTTGAGTTTTATAATGTAATGTCATATTCTCAAATGTAAAGTGTGACATTTGGAACGGTGACTTGTTGCATTTTACAATTGAAAGAAAAAAAATATTTAGTTGTTTCATGGATGGAGTGCTTTTAGAATAAATTGCTCCCTAGTACCCATGAATGATCTCTCATTTATGACTGACATTTTACATACCTGTGATTCGGTGGGGATGCAGTTGTCTGGGTAGATGTCGGAGAAGGACAGATCCTGCGAGCCCAGAGAGGAGATGCTGCTGTCCCTGTGGACGGATCTGGCGGTGCTGGGTCTTCGGTTCTCCATGGCCCATGTGTAGGAGTCACTGTGGCTCAGGCCCCGTGCCATTCCCAGGCAGGGGCCACAGTTCATGGACACAGATTTGGAAATACCCTTCGCCTGGTAAGACTGAGAGTGCAATAAGGGATTGATAGATAGGACACATGGAGAGATGTGAAGGAGAGGATAAAAGTGTGAAAATGGAGAAGATGCAGGTAAAAGAGGATGGATAGAGGGATGCAAAGGAAGGGAGAAGATTGGGAGGGAAATGGATGAAGGAGATGAGGAAAGGGATTGATAGAGAGATGGAGACATTAATTGAAGAAAGGAGATAGGAAGACAGAGAGGAATAGGATGAGGGTGTGGGAGTGATGGAGGGAAACAGAAAGGATAGAGAAATTGAAAAAGGAGGGCATTGTGAGACAATGAAGAAAGATGTGGCAGGGAGAACGGGGAGGGAGAGTAAATGTGTATTAACCCAAGGAAAAGAAGTACAGAAAGATAGCTTTAAACTGGAGTAGAGAGGGAAAAGATAGGAGAGTAGGAACACAAGGATCTGAGATAAACTCTTCCCTTCAACACCACATAACCACAAAACTGCTTCCTTTTGTCTTTTAGGTTTTCCGTTTTAAAGTTTGAAAGGGACTTTCAGAAGATCGTTATTTCTGTATCTGATTCCATTCTAACAACGCTGACACCTGTTGAAAGGCAGCGGTAGAAAAAAAGACAGAACGCTATCAAAATACTAATAAGCAGCTATGCACGCCTTTCATTGTACTTCTCAATGCTGCATATAAAAACCTGCAAGTTTTCTACGAAACAAGAACTTGAACTAATAAAAACTGCGCCAGTGTCTGTCACGACAAAAATCCACACGCCTTCGACATAATCCAGTGCCATGTTTCCTGGAATGCCGACATGCTAAATGGCTACAGGCTCACACCAAGCTAATGTAATAATGCTTGTGTGTGTAGATCTGTGGCGCTTATAGCGTTAGCCTATTACAGTACACCCCAACAGACAATTAGAAAGCCGTGATGATTACCGCTGACAAAGTTAAACACCTTGATGGTGTCATAAATGTCACACAGCAACATGTGTGCACACATACGGTATGTGTATGTGGGTACATACACAACACACAGTCGCTTTTCCATCACTTTGGGGGACATTACATAGACTACATTCATATCCTGGAGACTTACCCTAACCTTAACCTAAACCTACCCTGCCCTTGACCCAAGTCTTCACCCTATAATTCAATTATTTACAGTGTGGGGACTTGCGTTCTGTCCTCATATGGAAGGCAAATGACCCCCGAAGGAAAGCCACAATGTCACTATGTAAACAGATTCATGTCCTCACATACACATCCGTCCACACACACACACACACACACACCAGCTCAAAAACTTATAACAATGTCACAGATGACTTCTGCAAACTCCTCGACATATGTAGCCACTTCTTCCTCCCCCCTCTGTCTCCCTCTCTCTTGCTCTCTCCCTCTCTCCCTCTTTCTCAGGGCTTTAGTGGTAAGCTTAGGTAAGCTGATTACTCATCCAGTTTGGTTCCTGCATTCAGTATTTTGGGAATGATTCCGGCTCCTTCCCCACCATTCAATATACACCAAGCACCCACGCACTCATGCTCGCGCTGTACCTTGGCTGGGGGCTTCCGCTGAGCTTGCTGTAAGCTGAGTATGTGATGGAACAGGGGGCTCTGCAGGACAGTCTTCAGCAGGGAGAGTTTCTCCTGTGTGGGGGCCTCGCCTCTCTCCTTCAGTTTGGCTTGCAGTCTCTCCACAGCCTCCAAGGCACGCTGAGTATCTGCTGAGAAATTCTATATCATTTGTGTCATTCAGAAACAGGATTCCTCCCCCGTTTTGGCTTTGCGGTGGTTTCCACATGTAGTTGCTATTTGACCCTTACACAAGCCAAAACCTTTGATAATCTGGTCTGAAATGTCAACACTTAATGGGGGGGAAATAACTGAATTTGTTAAAATACAACATCTGTCTTTAGAATCCAGAATGACATCCTCTGTCAGTACTGCTTCTCGGTGCGATAAGTAATAAAAACTATTTGCCTTTTGGAGATTTGAGTGGACAAGAAGCCAGTTCCTGCCAAAGTTATTAAGTTTCAAACTGCACAATGCTGGGTTCACCTGTGGCCAAAGCCTAAGCAGTAGAGAGGACAAGAAAACTTTATCAAGACACACTAAAGTAATGCTAAAGAAGGACATGCCATCCACGCTGCAGCTCTAAAAAAGCAAAGACAACAAACTGCAATGTTGCGTCAGGTCATATTGCCCTTGTTTATTTAGTGTGAGCAGCGGCTAATGAGCACAAGCCACAATTGCAGTAATTGTATGTGGCAGAAGGTTAAGACCCTGTAAACTCTTCACCACAAAGTTTTGACTACCGACCAGACTGTGAGTCCTGTGCCACCTGCACATGTAACTATTCCCTCCTGTCTGGCTGCAGCAGCCATGCCTGACACCTTAATTGTAAGCCTCTGATGGCGGCAGTGGTGGGGAGTCTAACTGAGGTTACTGGAACATGTTTGGTTTGAAAAGTGCTCTGCATCTGCGGCTCCCTGAATGCACTTACCCATGATCTCCATCGTAGCCTGAAAGATTCTTGACTTGTTTCTTTGTGACTTTCTGTCTCAGTTAAATGTCATTCTTCTCTGTTTGGCACCTGCAACATGAGCAACAGCAAAAAAATGTAAGTTTCCTACCCCATGCAGATACTCTATTTACATTTTTGTGGCAGTGCTTTTTGTAGAAGTTGACAGTGTATTTGTTGAGTGAAAGTTCCAAGATGATATTTCACCTTGAAGGCATCTCCACTGTTGATACCTGTTGAATAAACTTATGGCAGAAACACTTCTATTAGTCTCCCCTGCTCATGTTCAAAGATAGAACTGATGCACCAATGCATATTTTACATCTGTTCTGTAGCGTGTATCATTTTACTTCCACTTCCTGTCCTCCCAGGCCATGCTTGTTTGCAAGCGCCTTGCTTGTACACTAATGCTCTTTAGCAGGATTTAAATCTTCTCCAAAAGGCTTTATCAGCCAGTGATGGTAATTAACAGCGACACATGGCCTCCCGACCATTCTGACTTGAGGGGAAGCCTGTATAGCATCAAAGCATGATACCAATGACATGATTTGATTCGCAAAACGATGGGCTGGAAATGACAACGTCTCATCTGAAATCTAATTAGAGGCCATTGATAGGCACGAGGGGTAGCGCATTATTTGTATGGCCTTCACGGCAGCCAAATGAAATCTATATCTAATACCTGTTGATATTATAGCAATACTGCCTGCTTCAGAAAAAGAAAATCATTACAGATGAATGATTTACAGCAATTACGCAGGCCCATTAGCTTCTAATTTGATATGTAATCTACAAGACAGTCTGTTAATTTCTTTAAAAACGACCCGGGCACATTAGACCTATTACTGTGACGAACGGGCGGACATCATGGACAGTTCAGAATAGCTTGATGCGAGACGTCTCAACTCACCTCCATTGCAGCGCCGGTGGGCTATCAACAGGTCCCCACTGAGCTCCAAGGACAGCACATCCACCACATCCACCTGTCCGCAGGGTGAATTTAACACTATCGAATACCGAGAATGACACTTTCCTGTTAGAACAAGTCATAACAGCTTCTTGGGAGACACCAAGATAGCAAGAAGCAAGCTGTGCGCTTTATTTTCCAGCATTGTGTCCGCGGCTTGTGAGCGCTCCGTGCAGTGCGCATGTCACCCTCTGATCTTCAGGCACACATGGCTCATCCCTAATGAAAAAGAAGGAGCCTACAGTAATCCTGTAATGTATTTCAGCGGGACACGCTGCAAATAATGCGTATGAATATGACGGTGACAGCCAAGTAACCTTAACTCCAAGCTCATTTAGCCTCAATAGCTACTTCCCTATGGAAAAATCTGCAATTATAATTAGAAGAAAGAAATAATAGGAGAAGGTGTGAATTTCATCAGAATAGATATAATGGGAAAGTAGGTTGCCATGGAAGGATATTGTACTGTATTACATGATTATTTATCATGATTTACGCATATGTTCTGGAGGAAATTCACGTTTTTTTTTCAATTAAAAGCCTTTCATATAAGGATCTATTTCTTTCTTTCTTTCTTTCTTTTTTTTATTAAAAAACATTTTCATAGGTGGTATGAATTCTATCAACTTCTCAGTGTTAGCTTTGCCCAGCAGACCCCTACCGGGCAGACTTCAGGCGGAGTTGTTACGGTCCACCCTCAAGGTCTCGCTTTCTAGCTTTCCACTGGGGTCCAGGGACCATATCGAATCATGAAATGGGTTCGCGAAATTATGATTCCACTCTGATTCCTCTTCATTTAGCTGGGAATTTGATAATGTGATAATCAATGGAATGGGCCACCAACTGTTCACATGTGCACCCAAAGGCACGTCTAACAACATAAAACATCTCTCACTTTGGGCTTAGTTTGAATCAAAATCAAAATCATGTCGGGGGTTGTGGTGGTGGTGGTGGTGGGGTGGGGGTTGGGGTGGGGGTGGGGGTCTAATGGGGTCTTTGGAAACCGTCCCAGCCTTGAAAAGTTTGGGGACCCCTGTGTGTTTTCACACGGCAGGTGGAGCCCTCGGTCCAGAGATTTAGGAGCCAGATCCAGTTCCACGTTTTCCACCAGGCACCCCAATTCATCTTTCCTTCTCTCTCCCTCTCTGCATCCCCCAGGCAGGAATCATCATCCCCTCCCCACCTCCTCAACCCATCCTCGGCTCCCCGCCCGCCTGCAACGCAACGCTCCTCTCGCCGGGCTGCGCTCGATCAACCGAGCATCCACCGCGCCTCCAAATTGGTTTGTCATTTCTGACCCCTCTCTCTCTGTGCGCGTGTGTGTGCGTTGACCACGGTCCTCTGCTCCGCTGCGCTCTGCGTCTGTGGACTTCAGCAGAAGTCAGTAAGAACATAAAGGCAGCCGGGAAAGATAAAGAGAGAGAAAGGGAGGGCGGGAGGAAAGGATACAGACAGACGGATAGAGAGAGAGAGAGAGAGAGAGAGAGAGAGAGAGAGAGAGAGAGGGAGAGATACGCCTCTGTCCTCCTCCGGCACTTCACTGGACTTAGTGCGTTTGGACGGACGCGGTACATCCTCTTGTGTGAGCGCTGATCGGGATACTAAGCACGCAGCTGTTGGTTTATTACACCCTCAGCTTCATCTTTATCCCCTCTTTTGGTCATTTTTGCCCGCGTCTGGCTTTTTTTCCCCCTTCCTTTCTTGCAGCAGTAGCAGCAGCAGCAGCAGCAGCAGCAGCAAAAGAATTAACCACAGAGGCGGAATCGAGGCGTTGAAATTATTTATCAGCTGGGAAGATATCTTTCTATTCAAGACCTACGTTCTGGGGACTGTATGAGAGAGCGCAGAAAAGGTTGTTCCTCGGTGCGCTGGATGTGTATACATATGCGCCTATAACGCTGCGACTGGTGATACGGTAAGGATCGGCTCTTTATTCACACATGATGTAGATTTTTTTCCCGTCTTTGCAGACATCGCTGGTGAACGTCGGTAAACCTCTTGGCTGTATGTCAACCTGTGTCTGTCACTGACCTGCTCGGAACGCTACACGGCAGAGCTGACTTTGGTTCTCACGGATGCCCATGGGAATGTGGCCTGCGATTGTTGTACTTGTGGGGCGCGGAAACTGGCCCTAATGGACGAGGAGGGTAAAATGTAATACAGTTCCCGTATTTGTGCAGATGATTGTCCAGCGACTTGTGGCTGGATGGGCGTCGCTCGGATGCGAGATGTCGCTGAGGCGAAGTAATAAGCAATGATACCTATTACCTCTCCGGCAAATAATCAATGCAATCACATTAGGCTGTCCCATGACGGCTTCTCGGCCAAGGTGTACACATAATTATTATTCTGGAGCCGCGTGTCTGCCTCACTGCAGGGCGCAAAGACAAATCGTATGCTTTGGCACGATGGATGACAGATTAGAAGTGTTCACCCCCTCAGGTGTTTCTTTGTGTCCTATTTCATGTGGCTGTCATTTGAATATATTGGAATGCAGGTAGCTTGTTTTGGAGCTGTGCTGGTTTGTCAGCCGCAGTCTCAAATCCAGAGTAAATCCAGCCACTCTGTTAGAAAAGGAGCATCCAGCAGGCCAGTGCACCCCAGGATACGTCAATCATGCGGATTCATGAGTGAAAGCTGTGGCTCTTATTTACCGAGGAGGCGTCCCGGGTTTGCAGATGACCTTGATCTGCTATTGAAAACTACTGAGGGTTCTTCGATTTTTGTCCTAAACTGGAAAGAGCACCCTGCTTCAGATTTGTGTGACCATAGATGTAGTGCGCTCCTTGTGTCCAGCAGACTCCCCTATGAAGCAGCCAATAACCACACAGCCTCTGTGCCTCCATACTGATGATGAACTATATGGTTAATCATAAGTGGCCTGCCACACTAATGAATGCAGATATTTGGCAATCAGCGGGCCCCTCAATATTAATTTGCTGTCTGTGTCTGCTTGGGTGGCTGTGGACTGGCGCATTTGAATGACTACTCTCAACATCCAAATGGCTATCAGCAAGATATTGTGTGCAAGCTCCTGTGGAGCTCTCAGTGTTCAGTGTGATAATAAAGGGCGGATGTTGACTCTATAGGTCGGAGTGGCTGACAATATGTTGACTCATCTGTCAATGCTGCAGCTAAGAAAAATGTATCCAAGGGTTCCACTGAGCAGTGTAAGCAGTTATCTGTATGTCTATGTTGGGAGAAACTTGACATAGATTTGCTCGGCTGCCATTTTGGCAGCATCTGTTAAAGTACAGGCCTGTCTCCAAGGAGATTATTATGTTTGTGGATGTGATGAAGATCACTAAATAATCTGTCATCAGTGCATCTGTCTGTGTCAGCGATCCTACAGTTGCTTGGTTGCGTTTGCATGCCAAGTTGATTATTTGTTTCATCTTGCTATCTTGCTGTCCAAATCCCGCAGTAGTTGGTCATATAGGTGTCTGTCAAGTTGTTTATCTGGTTTCAACAGTGGGAGAAAATGTAGCTTCAAGAGAATTTGTGTTTTTTTCTGTGCAAACTTACTACAGCTATGGTGGATGTGTTTGGATTGACAGGCTGGGATAGCCTCTCCAGAGAACTGTCATGAATGCGAGGTGTGTCAAAGAGCATCTTGGGCCACCTTACCTCATGACACCTTCACAGCACTGATGTTGGCTGAAGCACCTGAAGCTGTATAATGTGCAACAGCAGCAATCAAGCGTTCTGCTGACTGTAGGTCTGTCTGTCCTCCGTTTATTAGGTCACTGATTCATTGCACTTGTTATGATGCACAAGAAAGACAAAGCTCCTAAGTGGAGAAAACAGGGTGCACATTACAATGGCTGTGCTAATTCGGATTGTTCTGCCTGATTGACCGAGGGATGACTTTCTTTGTTTGGAGCCGTAATGTAACACAATATTTGCTTTAGATTTGGTTGGCTCCAAAAAACATAATCTAACCCTGTGATGGAAGCAGCCTCTGATTTGGGAAAGGGATCATATTTTAAACATCTTGTGTGCATATTGAAACCTTGAGACAGTTAAAATAAACCTTGGCAGACAACATAATCCATTGCAGACAGACAGACTCATATACACACTTGAATATTAAGACAAGCAGGCATATAATCAGTTTTGTAACAAGTGTAACTGCTTGTTACTGAAGTCTTTTTCCATCGTCAAGGGTTATTAGATAGTCTAACTTCAACACTTGTGCAATTAATTCAGTTTAGTGGGCACATAGAACCTAAGGGCTGATTTCCCCAGCATCATTTTAATAAGCGTTTCCTAAAGAATTTGCAGTTCCAGGGATCCGGTCCTCTTAGTTAATTTATGCATTGCAAGGTAAAGGTTTGTGTCAGAGAGCCTTGTAGATAAACAGAAGGTGGTGTTTATTGTGCGCACAGAGACAACCAACCTTCCTGCATAAATAAATTGTCACTCTTGCGGCTTAAGCTGCGAGGAGAACCAAAACAAATCGTAATTCTGCAATAATAATATTAAGTTTCAATGAAAGCTGAGCTGTAGAATTTCACCGTTCCCTAATGCAGCGATGATTCACATTCCTAGTCCCAACCCCACTTTGTGCGCTGAGTTTAACCTAATTCAAAAGCCCCTTCCTGCGCTAGATGACATCTCTCTCCCGTATTGAAATAATGAGGCCAGATCCTTGCCCGTCTTCCTCATCCACCTAAAGCACGCAGTCATGTGTTAACACATCCTTCCTCCTACCCTTTTCAGTCGCTCAAAGAATAACCTCTGCATTTTTCTCCATCGACTGGAGCTATCAGCTCAGTTCACCTCTCTTAATGTGTGAAACTCGCCACTGATAACGTTCAACCCTATAAGAGGTGCAGACCATACGACAGGACTGCGCAGTTACTTTGCTACCTTATTAGATCTGTGCTTAGGAAGGGGGAAAACCAGTAGTGGACGACTGGCTGTCAGATCTCAGGGCATTCTCTGACTCATTGCTCCTATAGCCTCGACTAGAATAGCCCTCCAGAGATAGATGTCTTACTCTGCCTAAATATGGAACGGTTGGAAGGCTTTCTGCTCCAACCACCACAGCCTATTATCTGTCTACATTTTGAGGCCGATTGGAGGAAATGTACACTGCTGGCCTGACTGCTCATGCCGTCTGTTAGCTGTGCTGTCTGTGTGTATTGCTGAAAGTGATACATGTTGTAATCCTGCTTAGTGGTTATTGCATTGTTTAGCAGTACGTTGTAATCATACTACTGCTAACAACATAAGCAGCTCTGTGATGCTAAATCAGCAATGGTTCTGAATCAGTGGCGCTGCAGTGTAGGTCAAAAAAGAAATATGGTCCAGAGATGGCTCGCTGTCACCTGCTGGATTAAATCTAATAATTAGAGCTGAAGCAGAGAGTTGATTAGTCGATCAGTTGATTATTTTGTTTAGAGACTGATTGAATTTAAGTTTTTACAAGTAATTAAAAGTAATTCTTCGAGCAAAAACACCAAACATAACCTAGTCCCAGTTTCTAAAAGCTGAATTTTTGCTGCTTTTCTTTGGCTTATTTGATAGTAAATTGAGTATTTTGGCGCTTTGGAGTGTAATTTCAAATGAAGCACCCCCAAAAAGCAGCCACAAGTAGCAAAAGCAAAGCTGTTGAACATATTAAAAAGTCCTCATACCTCCTCAAAGGTTTGATTGCATCTTGTTTTTAATCAGAGTTTTGTAACAACCAAATTAAACAAGCCCAAGGACCTTAGGTTGTGATCCATCTCACACAGGATAAAAGTTATTGAGAAATCAATCAGTGTAAATTAATTCTAAAATCACCCCACAGCCATTTATGAGGATATTAAAATTGTGGCGACACAGTGATGTCTTGTGCTCTTCCCTGCTTTGAATTTCTGGCTACCCTCCCACCATAAAAATCCTGAAGAGAACAAATATTGAATGTGATGCATTGCAATCTGTAAGATTAAACGTGCTGATGACTCGTGCTTCACCATCACGCTATTTTTCCTTTGGAGTCGTCAGCGTGAGAGGCGACAGTCAGAGTCGCGTCTCACAATAAGTTCAGATGAAAAAACTCCGACTTTTGCTGTGACCAGCTGAATAGTCTCAGTCTTTAATATGTTTCTTTGGCAGCCCAGAATTTATTTCACATGCAGCTTTGTGTCTCTTTTTTTATTTTTATTGTGGCTACAAAACACCTTGTAATGCTGCTTTGAAGAGGGCTATGTAAAGTAAAGAATAAGATTATTATCATGCCATTCTGAAGTGGTGTGAGGAGGCTGCTGAAAAGGTACACTTCTGTAATTTTTATTACAATTATTCAAGGTAACAGTTTTAGAGAGATGTCAGATTATAATATTGATTTTTATTCGACTGCTCATCTTAACCTCTCCATAACACACTTCACAATAACCACGTAAATGTTGCAACTCAGCGTCAGAGCTGTGAGGCTAACTCTGTTTCATTCTGCAAATGGCCTTTACTGTCAGCGCTCCGTGTTTAAGCAGCTGCTTTCCATGGTCGCTACTGTATCCACGGCCCATTGTTCCTCTTAAACCTCTCACTCACCCGCTCGTTGTTATCTCTCTTTCACAAAGAAAAAACACTTGCTCTTCCAGTCAACACATCTCCTGTCCACACTTCTCCTGTGTGCCCTTCACCTCCCTGCGCCCCACTCAAAGCTGTCACCGCTCAGTAGAAACACACAGACACACACATGCACGCATGCATGCATTTCTTCCCGCAGACACTGCAAACACACATCAACGCGGTACACATCAATTACCTCCACACTCTCTCTCTCTCTCGCTCACACACACACACACACACACACACATACTTTCGCACTTCTCTGGTTGGGCACATGTATATGCTCACACGCCCACCGAGAGCCACACATAGACATTGCCTGCAGCTGTATATTTAGTGACACACACAGAACCATTAGGGAGCTGAATGGAGAATCAGTGTACAAGGCCAGAGTGATTGTAAGAAGCTCACTCAAAGGTCTGCCGATTATTTGGTCTCTGCAGGAAATCATTTACAATAGCACTCACCCTCTTCTCCTCCCAGTTCAGTCCATTTACACAGTGTGTTGCTGTGTGTGTGTGTGTGTGTGTGTGTGCGTGCGTGCGTGCGTGCGTGCGTGCGTGCGTGCGTGTGTGTGTGTGCATATGCAAGTCTTAAGTCAGCCACTACAGTATTGATGGGGAAATTCTTTGCTGTGTTTTTTCTGCGGTTGACTTTAGCGTGCTGAGGAGGTCTCACTTGCTTAGAGAATGGGGTGCTTGGAAATGAGTCATACGCATTGTGATGCAACACAGCGGAGCAGATTTGAATTATGGGGCAATGAACAATGAGGTCATCACAGGGCTGGGGGCATAAATCTTCCAGCGCCGTGGTATAACACAGCATTTCTTATCAATGGTGGAAACTACAGCAGGGTTTGAAAATGTGGTATTGTTTAAGAGCCTGATTCAGTGTTGCCAATAAAGGGCTGAGTTGGTTGACTTCAGTGACTGAGACAATAGAAGGGGAATTCTGGTTCCATTGCAGTGACATTGTGTTTTTGAGTGCCATTTACTTCAACGAACAACATTTTGTCACTCATTTTGAATGGTCACTGTAAAATATGCCAGATTCTTTGCAGATTGTTTAGTCTTTCCAATTTCTCCTTCGCCCCAGCTTTTCCAGTGTTTGCACGCCTCCTTCATCCGCCATACTGCATCTAGTGATATTTTCCATATCTTTCCCTTCTTCAGCAGATTGTCCACAATCAGCGTCTGCTGTAATATCATCATCCCCAGGCTCCTCTTAAATTTCCTGCTTACTGGGCTTTTACTTTAACTGCATTACATACATCTTCCACTCCTGGTTCATCTGGTTCCTTTCAGCGTAAACCAGGCTGAAAGATATAACTCGAAGCTTTTCGATGTGACTGGTCGTTTGATGGCGAATTTAAAAAAAAGATAATATTGTCATTTATTGTGCCTGTTCAGTGGCACAGCGGTGATCTTGATTGATATCGAATGGCGTTTTCATTCCAAGTCTTTGGGAGTGAGAATATGTGCCAGCGTGTATTGATCTGGAGCTTAGTTGATGGTGCATTGTGATAGGCTGAAGGATGGCGAGGATGACTAGATGGTCACGCTTGATGAAACAAAGATATTAACAAACACAGTAGTGATCAATGGCTTGATAATGTATGTTGACATCATTTGCACTGCTTTGTGCTTCTCCCTCATGTTATCGAGCTAACTCTTCTTGTCTCATGTGTAAACATAGCACCTAACTCTGCCTGAGGTTAAATCCCCACTGACTGGCTGGTGAATAATTCTGTGTGAGAATGCTGCTCGAAACTGCTAGCTTACTTTTAGCACATTCTCAACATGTGACTCTGAAATGAGCTGCTGCATGGTTCAGCTTCTGCCGAGGACAATAGAACGCGTTTGAGATAAAGGCATCACACACCTTTGGCATGTATCAGCACCCGTCAATTTGTACCCGACGTATCTTTCACATTTTGCAATAAAACCATTTTACCACCTCTGTGTTTTGCAAGGGAGCCTGATAGTGTCACACCAAGACAGATGAGCACCATTCTGGCCTGTGGGCCTGCAGCAATAACTTACATGGACCACGTGTCTGTTTTCTAACCATGTAAGAAATTGTGCGCCTGTTCTCCTGCAGTGTGCCTACGTGCGTTTTGAACCCTCTGGTTGGCTCCCGCTCAGGCCGTATATGTATGATAGATGAGACCGTATCCATCACTTACATCAAGATGAGAATGAGAGGGAATTGGACGAGGACCTTTATTGTAGAGTGAGTGTGTGCAAGCCTTTGATAGATTATATTTGGTATTTTAATACCATTCTTTGTGTAAAACCCATGCATGTCAATAGGGCTATTTTTATGGTCAGAATGATGTATGTCGGTGTGTCATTTTTCTTTGTGTGTATGTGTATGTGCATCCATGTGTTGAAACATCTCATTGTCCAGGGTTGAGTGCAGTTGATTACAGTTCAACGGTTCACAATAGGTGGACAAATCAACCAGTTTTTTTGTTTCATCATGTACACCTCCCTTCCTCTCTCTCTCTCTCTCTCTCTCTCTCTCTCTTTCTCTCTCTTCCAAAGATTTATGTGGGGCACATAGACAAGACTCTTTAATTTTACGCCTGGGTAGACCATATACACTATTACTTCATATTCTTCTTGCTTATATCAAATCTGTCGACGCCACGAGAGAGAATTGTGGTTTTCACATGAACATATGGGGGGGGCTCCACCCTTAAAAGAAGGCATCACATTGCTTCATTTAGAAGTGCCATAAATCTCCACCAACAGGCATTAGACGCCATTTCTGGTGTCTTATAGCGCAATCTGTTGTTTGAAGCGTAATTACAAAGAGTAATACACGAAAAACCATCATGAAAGCATACTGTAGAGTCATCCTAATTACATGCAGCAGGCTCATGAGTAATGGGAATGACATGGGACATCAATACCACCACTGCCTCTCATAATAGAAAACACCATTGTTTTACTGTGAGAAAATGGTCAGCATCTATCATATGGAATCCATTCTGTGTATTTTTTTTCAGGAAGACATTGAGCCCTGAGACTTAAAAAAAATAAAAAACCTCTTCCTTCTCATCCCGTGAGGCCATTGTTCAGTCAGGCTAAGCCACTTGCTGTCGAAAACCCTCTGGGCCAGCCCCCCTCCCTAGCTCTTACAAAAGTAAAAGCCATAAGTATTCACTCTTTTCCCATCTAAATCTCTCTACTGTTGTCCTCATCCTCACTCCTCTGCTGGTTGCTCTCAGAGGAGTCCTCTCACCTTGATTCGATCGAAATCTTGCTTCTATCTCCTCTTGTGAACTCAGACGCCGTTCAATTTTAGTCCTGATCTCCAAATGATAGTCAGCTGTTACAGTGACTGAAAAATGTGCTGTAGTAAGGAAGACCTGAAATGATGTAATTGATCCATGCAGATGCCGCTGATTCATTGGAAATGGAGCTATCTGTTGATATCAACAGCAGCAGCAACTGAAAAAGTTTTTAACGCCTTAATTTGGCCTCTCTCAGCTCTGTCATCACAGGATAAGAACCCTGACATGAGACAATTCTGGAAACATTCAGCATCAACTCTTTCTTGCTCTAATATATGTGCATGGCAGTTACGATATGGTCAGGTAACTAAAATACTGATGTAAAGTTTGGGAAAGATTGTGTTTAAGTTCAAAGAATAGCTAAAAATAATTGCAAGTCTGTGTCAACACATAAGCTTACAGGCTCCCACATTAAAGATGGATGTGCGTCATGCCCCTCGACCTTGATATCCTTACTTTCCACCTCTCTGAGGGGAATACTATATCCTGTTTTGCAAAGTATGAAATCATCCAGTGTGAAAGTAGTTCTTAGTGATACCGGGCTGGACTGGTGCGTCTATAGGCAAAATATATTAAAACATCTGTCTTATTCTGTTGCCACTCTCCAGATTGTCCCTTAGAAAACGGTTAACCTGGGCCTTATGGCATCAGAAACGTGAGCAAAATTTGGATGTAATGAAGAATTCCTCTTCGGGGACAAAGCGATGGTGAACGGCTGATGTATGCGTGGACTTTTGCAATGGCTGCATCTTGAATCTTCCCTTTCCCTTTTTTTTCCCTTTTTTTTTTTGTTCACGCAAATGAGTCCTAATGAAAAATCTCATTCCCTGCCAAGCTCCTAATACAAACCTGGTCCATCCACCTTCTCGCCTGTGCATCCCTACCTGTTTCTTTTCCACCTCTCTTCCTCTATTCCTCATTCATTGATCCCTCCATTGTCGACCAGCTCTGTTTGAATAATGTATGGCGTGTTGTGAGAGAAGCAAGAGAGACATGAATGAAGGTGCTGTATTGGTGGGGGAGCTCAGTGCCTAACTTATTTACCACCAATGCTCTGTTGCTTCTGGCAGTTCTCCTGCAATATAGTGCTAGGTATACGTAACATTGGGGGTGTACATACACTAACTGACATGCATACACATAAATACATGCAAACCCATGCATGTACACAGACCCACAGCACTGTGAATCCACTGTGAATCCATTTTTTGTGGCAGTCTCTGCCCACCCAACCACAGAGATATTGCTCATGGCCTCCTGTACTGGCCAATACTTACCCAATTACTGCACAGTCCTGCCTGAGAGCTCTACAGAGGTCGAGGTTCTGACACTCTGTATGACTGTATGGATGTCTGTGTGTGTGTGTGTGTGTGTGTGTGTGTGTGTGTGTGTGTATTACAGTATTTTGGTGCACTTGTTTTTGTGTGCCTGCGAAAATCTTGCGTGGCACACATTCAAAGACTCTGAAACAGAAAATTCAAGGCCAAACAGATATACGCTGTTTCCTCGGCCCCATCAGCCCTCCCAGTAAACACACACAGAACTACAGCTTGCATGCCAAGAGGCGCACTCACGACACAAACCCGCGTGTAATGTGTGTCAGAATACACACACACGCTGAGATTGACCCCGGTGAGCTGAGGCTGTAGAGTTTACCCTCAAGAGAAGTAGTTTGGGGTGGAAGGTGGGGGGACTTGATTCTTGACAAAAAGCACATACTGATGCAAAACAGGGGAAGATGCAGAGGGAGGAAGGGAAAGGAGACAAGGCACAGATGGAGAAAGATATGAGACGTTCTAACGGTGAATAACTGCCACTCTGCATTATAGGAGCAGCGCTAACAATTTTCCTTTCTGAAGAAGTGTCTCTGGCATTTGGCAGTGAAATGCCACCCATATAAACCAGTTATCATGGCACGAGAGAGCTTTTTAGCTGTAAACTGCCAGCGAGCACAGAGATAGACCATTATAGACTTTGATACCCTGACACTTAAGAGGTCATTACGAGGCAGAGCACACACACGTGCATGTGTACGCGCGCACACAGACACGCAAACACTAAACAAGCAATCATGAGCAATAGTGGCTTGTGAACTGTCTGGTTTTTGTGTTTGAGTGGGTTATTCACACAATCTGGAGGGGGCCATTATTCATGTTGCACCCCACATTCACTACATATTATGGCTATCTGTCTCTATTGTGAAAAATGACAGGGACTTCAGTTCAGTGAGCTTCAATAACCCCCGCCCTTCTCCCTCTGTCTCTCCCTTTTGCTCTGTCTCCTCCGTCTCTCTCTCTGTCCAGGACTAGGACGTCCAGCTGCCATTGAGATGTGATTCTCTGGGGTTTCATTTCACTTTGACAAAGCAAAGTACACTATAACAGGTAAGAATACGTGTGCGAGTTTGTGTGCGTGCAAGTTTGAATACACAGTGTATGACCCTATGATAATTTTAAACATATTTAACCAGGATGTTGACTCAGAATGGATTCTTATTTACAGCAGGCTTATTTAGGCCTGGGGGATGGTCAAGCAAATATATACACACACCTGGTGTGTTGTTTTTGCCGACTCTACAGTACACATTATGCTTTTTTAGAACCCAAATATGACCCAGCGTTCTCCCCGGAGATGTCAGGGTTCCATCTGTGCGCGGAAGTGCTCTAATTGGCCCGACAAATGCGTCCTCTCAAACTGCTAATCCAATCAGGTATGACCCACCGAGCTTCAAAAAGAATATAGAAGAGTGTTTAATATGCAGCGAATGCAACAACAGAATAGAATAGATAGTTTAAAGACAGTGTGTGCTTTTTGCCTCCGAGAGAATAAAGCACAAAAATGAAACCAACATCAAATTAATTATAATCAGCCTGCTGTTCCATGAAGGCATCAACGGGAGTTTAACCACAAACCCAAACCTTCATCTGCCCATGAAGCCACTCACTACAACTTATTTACAATGTATTTACAAGCTGAGCCGGGCCTGTAAAATCTCGAATTTACGAGCTCCTTTTTAATTAGAAATACTGTCTCCTAGAGTTGGGCTGATGAATTGCACGTTCAATTTATTGACGATGGAGGAGGGCGCATTTCTTGGGTATTGACATCTAGTCAGAGCATCCTAGGTTGACATCAGTTTTTCACTAAGAGGGGAAATATGTTGCATCTTTGCTCTGTAAAAACCCCTGAGGCCATGTTTTCATGCCTATTTTTAATTGATTGAATTAGCTGAGAGTAATGTGAATGAGGTTGCCCTCTCTCTTTCTCTCCTTCTGTGCGGTTTGGCAGTTCGCTCTGCTAGTTATGTTTTATCTATTTCATGGCCATGGTCATTTCACAGAAGTGTTTGAAGACATCATTTTTCTTTTCTTTTTTTTTAACAAGGTGTATAACAGAGGTTGTGTCAGTGTGATTAGTGAATGTTTTTTCTGGTTTAAGTTTGTGTTTTTCTTTTAGCCTCAACCTAAAAAATCTGTTTCTCCTTATTATATCTCTATATTCTTTGTGTCTGTGTGTGTGTGTGTGTGTGTGTGTGTCAAATTTGAGTCCATGTTGACACTTCCTGTGCACTTCCTTCACCCCGCCTGCCTTCCTTCCTTGGCTCTCACATGAGTCTGAATTGTTGCTTTGAAATCTAATTCTGTGATATCATTCTCACATTTTGTCTTTATTTCACTGAAACAATAAGTGAAAAGAAAGAACAACAGGAAAGGGGATGTATCATTCTTCGTATGGGGGATGTGCTGCTTTTCTCTTTGTGGAACAGGTGTTTCCCGCTCCGCATGCACAAACACACACAGCCTTCATTTACCACACGACTAATGAGAGCGCAGATTGAAATACAATCCGTATCAGTTTCATTGGTTAAACAACGATTACATTTAAGTGAGTCACGCGGAAGTGCAGCACACATATGCAAGGACAGATAAGCAGATAAATGCTGGGGAACTGATTTTTTTTTTTTTTTTTTTTTTTTTTTAAATCTGACATATTTGTAAAACTAGCAAAGTTTGTGAAGAAATGTGCAATTTTCTCTTTCTCCAGGATAAAAAAAAAAGATGGAATTCTGGAAAATTTTAAAGCAACATTTTAGACATCAAATAAAAAAGACTCCAGCTGCAGCAACCCTTACACAAATTGCCCCCTTAATGTCACACACACACACACCCACACACTCACACACACACACACACACACACACACACACACACACGCACACACACACAAACACCCTCCTCTGCCCCCCTGTCTCCACCACCCATGAACACAGGCTCATTGTCTTATAATGTGACCTTTGCCTTGAGTGGAGAGGCCTTTGTCCTAAAACAATAGAGTCCATATTGTAAACCATGCCAGTCAATGCCGTCCACACAGCTGCCAGAGAAAGGGTGCAGATTGTCCAGGGTCCAAGTTGAAGGCTTTGAGGCAGGCACTTGTGGCGTGTGCATGAGTGTGTGCGTGCGCGCGTGTGTGTTTGTCTGTGCCTGTGTATTTTCGTCTGCGCTGTTTGTGTCTGTAAGATGCGCGCCTGTTTTCCAGAATCAGCAGATGGGCCTGTGCAATTAGACTCAGCCGTCTTCCCTTGTGTGCACACATGCACGGATACACACAAACAGACGTGCACAAACCCACACAGCCACACGCATACACACAGGAACACACCCAGGGCCGGGCATGAAGCAGATGTCTCTGAAACACTAGACCTGACAGATACTGTAATGGAGGAGGAAACTGAGGAATGAGAATAGAGTTGCCAGAACAACCACTAGACATCATTCAACTTGAAGTTGATGATCTATCTATCTATCTATCTATCTATCTATCTATCTATCTATCTGCATCACATTAAATGGGTACAAATCCTTTGCTCACAGTAGAATACCACCTAACTATCTCAGTACACCATCTCCACATTTAGCCACACCACTCATGTATTGACCTGCAGTAACAGATAGGCTCAGAGGAAATGAGCTTGTGACTTAAAGGTCACAGTTTAAAATCTGAGTAGTACAGTAGCTGTGAAAATCCTGGCAGTTTAAATCCCTCAACAACTACCATCAGGGCTGCGACCTCTGGGCACTTAACCTTTAACTGTTCCAGTGGAGCAGCTCAGTGCCCAATAGTGCGAGACTGCGTGGCTGTGCTGTGCAGCTCCCAGGTGTGATTGTGTTAATGTGTGAATGTGGTCCAGCCTCCCTTCCTCTCAACTACTCCCCCTCAGCCATTCATGCAAACGTGAATGTGTTCTTTCTTAGTCAATGAGCCACGCTAAATGAGGCTTATGACTTGATAGCTTGCAAATGTGTGGCATTTTGGGTTATTATTCCAGCTTTGAGTGCAAAAAAATTCTTTCCTAATTTGGTGTGCTGCATCAGTGACAGTCAGGATGAATTCTGTTGATCTTAAATTTGCGGTTTGTTGTTGATACGGGACATTTTTTTTTTTTTTTTTTTTTTTTTTTACCATGTCTGCTGCGGCCTGGTGGCTGAGCATCCTGTTGACTGTTGCTAAAGATACCAGCATGTCCCCTATGCATTCGTTTTTCCTTGCACAGGATCAAGACAGGCCAGCAGGGGAGCAAACACACACACCTAAACACACACCTAATCAAACACACATGCAGTACACGCTGACGTAAATGCATGAACAACAGCTCACACATATGCTGCACCACTTACAAACACAAATACATTGCCACCTGAGTGCAGTGGTACAATCCCCCACACGCCCTCCGCAACACACACACACAGACTCACACACACACACTTGACAACAGGGAATAGCCCACAGAGATGCTCTTTGTCAACAACTTGGAAGAAAGCAGCTATTTAGGGCCACTGTATTCCTGGAAGGATAAGCCATCTTATTTGTGTGAAGAGCCTGTGTGAAACAAAACAAGTTATGGCAGTTACTATCACTCTCTCTTCCCCACTGTGTCTTCTCATGTGTGTGGTGTTCTGCTTATGAACTGGTGCTAATTGTGCAAAGCTGAGCACGGTAAATCGTGAATGTAGATTTCCAACGGGCTTGGTGTGATGATGAGCAGATGCACTCACAGATGTTTTCCCTCCATGTGTCTGTTTACCAGTTCAATTATCCCTATCGCATACTGTAGAGATTTGTTGTTCTATTTAGGCGCTTCAGCACAGATTCCAGCAAAAATACTAGTTAGCGGAGTATTACAAGCCTGTCTTAACTCCATCCTCTCTGGCTGTGAAAGTCAGATACTGTTTGTTTCATACATTTGGAAGTGTGGAAAAGTTAAAAAACAGTAGAAATGTCAAAACCTAAATACTTTTTATTTCATTTTGCACCATCATGCAACATATCGTTTGAGGAGCGTTATCTGACTTGGTCAAAGACTACAATCTAATTGAGCTGCTAAACAGTGTGAAAGCGTATGTGCTGCTCTGTCAACTTTTATGGGAGGCTGTTGGCTTCAGATTTTTGATTTTCAGTAAAAAAACACATGCAAAATAAATGAGTTGATCCTATCCATCAGTAGAGGGGATTCAATCCGGGGAACGTGCTCTCTGTCTGCATTTTAAGTTACTGTAAGGAGGGACGCAGACCCCGCCGGCATCCATATGTGACCCTCACCATTAATTCGTGCTTTTGGAACTTAAATCGATCTAGAATTACAATTTGAAAGGGGATCAATGTTCAAGACTTGTAGCTACAACCTGAATATTAGATCTGAGCAGCATGCTTTGAATTTTTGATCAAATATTTCTCACTGGCTCAATTAAGCATTGATGAGACTTTTTTCTTTTTGTTTGGTCTTTGTAACTTAGAACTTGCTTCTTCTTTCTACTTTCTGCAATATAAAACAATACAACTGTAATTTTAAAATACAAAACTCATATGAATCACATCAAACTGTGGGAAATGACATGGCAGTGTAAGATAGACGCAATGTATGAACACAACAGGAGTGAAAGCCTGTTTAGTTATTATTGCAGTAGCAATAGCAGCAGTATATACACAACATGTTTGTCAGCATTTGATATGGGAAATGATAAGCATTCAAAAATCCATTACAGAATGGAGATACACGTAACAGTTATGGTGTACCAAGTGCTCCTTTGAATTACCGTATTTTCAGTATGTATGTCTGCTCTGGTATGTTGATTGGAATACATCAGCATGCCAGCAATATGAAACTGCAATAAGACCCAGACCTCTGCCCCGCGTGATTTGAATATGAAATGATTAGAGTATTGATTTTGGTTATTTGGGTCTCCCGACCCGAGATGATATTGTGGCAGCGCAATCACCATAGCTGACATTTAGCACTGTGTTTACCTTTGCTGTCTCCATTGATTGCTTCAAAATCACCACTCATACATCCTGCTGGAGCTCATTGTCTCACTGGTTTTGTGCTATTTCAGAAAAAGAGATGGATGCGGCTTATCAAAAATGCAACAGTTGTGGTCTTTGCCAGCGCAGAAAATAATCACATTGCCTTGCAATCATGGAACAGTGGTTCTTACAGGCTTGCATTTCAAACATCATTGAATATGATTATACAGATAGTTGATGCAATGCATATGGGGAAGGGTGTGTGTGTGTGTGTGTGTGTGTGTGTGTGTGTGTGAATGACTCTAGAATAGGTCTTTAACATGTGTGATATCACAGGTAATGTTATTTATATCTTTCTGCATGAGACTGATGAAAAATGCATTTTTCAACCTATACAAACTGAGCACTGAAGCTCCGCCTGAGCCCAGCGGGGATCAGTAATAAGTCTTCATTTTTATTTAATGTCTCAGGTACATTTGTTGCACTGAGTAACCACCGCTGCACCTCCTCAATCCCAGTAAACTTTGAAGAAAATCTCATCTTCGGTTTAGATTTTCCGATTTTGTTTCCATAGAGAAGTGAAAATGTAATATCTGACAAAAGTGTTTGCTGACAAATACTCTCATATCGCTGTGGACATCTGTCATGAGACATTTTACACACATCATCACTCCGAGCAGCACAGCCGGCAAAGTGACTCAAAGAGATTGTAGTGTTAATGTTACTCCACTATATCGTGAAGGAAATGTTTCTTTTTGTGCCCACCAGCACATTTTCCTATGCAGGAGTCAAGGTGACAGTCTGCAAATGAATGTACTCTCCTCTTTGGAAGATCTCTTTGTATTTTCAATGCCATTTTCTCAGCAGTTAGACAATCCAGCGTTAAGTGCCTCCTTTTATATTTATATACCAGTGTTGGTGCTTATGCATTATTAAATTATGAACAGGGCCCAGTAAGCGCCCCAGAAAGGCCTTTTTCAATAAATATTTCAAGGCTCTGATATACACAGTTCATATCTGCTCTGTAATGCAAGAGGCAAAGGTTTGGTCCTCATGTCTTATGCAGAAATCATTTTTTTTCCTCACACAGAATCAGTTAACTTTAATTTGCTGATTCTGAACAAATCTTTCAAAGTTTGCGTGTGTGTATTTCTGGGGAAGTTTCGGGATCAATCAAGCATTTGGAAAGGGGGAAAAAAGCATCCTAAGTGGGAATCTCATTATTTACTTTAGGACCTGAGAATCTCCAAACGTCTTTTGTGCAAGGTTATTCTGAAACGGAGAACAATGGGTGTAGAGAACCTGAAGACGACAAACCTTTTTAATCTTCTTTACAGAGCAGCGGAGGGAGCTGGATTGACAGGGCGGATGCTAGAGGGGACAGAGGAGGCAGCATGAGATAAAAGACGAAATGGGAAAAAAAAAAAAAAAAGGCAGCAAGAGGGAAGAACAGTTAAAAGCAGATAAGTAAACAAGGCGGGATGGAGGATAACAATGGGGGATGAAAACAAATGGAGGAACGGAACTAAAAAAAAAAAAAAAAGATAAATGGAATAACAAGCTCAAGAGCAAGAGTAGGCTACATGTGAACATCCGAGCGTATTCTCCTGCTATAACCAAGCCCGGCCCTTCCATGAGGGTTTAAATCTAGGCCACGAGTGTCGTATCCTGCCTGTTTGTCTGCCTCCTCTTTGATGCAGCATCATTCACTGCTGAGGTGGCTGTTCTCTGTACTGTACCGGACAACTTTCTCCCTCTCTCCTCTCCCTCACTCTCTCTCGCAAACACAATCACGCACACATAAACTTTGCCTCTCTCTGCCTCTGGCTTTAAGGCACAGCTTTGACGGATCCGTTGTGACAGGACTGGGTTCAGAGCACAGTGACAGAGAGGAAGAGAGGGAGATGGCGATGGGGGAGAGAAAGGGTGGTATGGAGGAGAAGACAGATGAATCAAAGGGAGGAAAACAACAGCAGTGGCAGTGGAATCAACATCACTGCATCTCAAGTTGACAAAATTGATTGTATCAGAGGCAGTTTTGTAAACCATTAACTTTACCCTCATGGGTTACTTAGCGGCCCTGCCAGGAAGGACTGCACATGCGTGCCTATGTATTACTGTGTGCTTGTGTGTGTAGATTCACGTGGCACGATTGTTGCGTGCATTCATTTATTTTTTCTTGCTTGTCATTAGCCAAGGTTTCTTGCATGAATCAACCTACTCTAAGATGACAAATATTGACCGGACACAAATAGGAGGGATGAGTAATGTGCTACAATGAAATTTACTATATACTGCTAAAGGCAGACATCAGTAGCCTGACTACAAAAGCAGCAAAGTTGAAGTGGTCTGAAGTGCTACTTAGCCAAAGTGTGTAACACATAACAGAAAATAAAGTAGATGTTAATATCAGATGAAATCAGCTTTTGTACTATATGTTGAGACTATCTAAAGGACATTGAAGAAGAATCAGAGGGACAATCCCCTTTTATTTGTCACACAGATACATCCACATGCACTGGTGAAATTTTTCCTCCGCCTTTAACCCATCCTGGTCGTCCTTCCTCCACGGCAGACCAGGAGCGGTGGGCTGCCATCCGACCGGCGCCCGGGGACCGGGGAGGAAAAGCTAGGCTAGTTAGCATTTGGTAGGAGTAGGACAGTAGGAGATTTAGTCACTGCCTAATTTATGTGCTATAACACACCCAATTTCTAAAATGATGAACCATCAAAACTCATGTTACAATGTCAGGTGGGATTTACATAATTGTGGCTGTGTCTGTGCTCTGGAAAACAGTCCCTGCAGTGCGGTTTTACCTGTAATTTTACATGTTAAAGGTTCCCTGTGAATGACTAATGTACTGGCTGACTGACTTAAATAGCCTGTTGCGCAACGCTTACAGAAGAGGAAAAAATGGCAGATTGAACAACGACCTGCTGAAATCTCAGACTGATGTCTGCTGTAGGCATACAATGCTGAAAAAATGTGTTTTATTTAGTAGTTTCGTAATCTAAAGGGACCCCATAACAAAACCCAAAATATCAACACGTTCTCACTTCAATCTTGTCACATACGGAGGCTTGGTAACAAATAGGGAACATGACTGGGGTTTAGACTGTAGTGAGACAGATTAATATCACCCGAATGATGATGTGTTGTTGCTATAGTAATCTTGCTTCAGTGATCCTCTGGCATCAGTTTTGCATGCGCGGGCCTCCGTGGTCAAGTTAGCAATAATAAACATGCAATGTCTGGTTAAAAAATTGCTGAGAACAATAATAAACACATTTAACGTCATGAAATGGTCACAGTTTGGAAAATGAGTAGTGAAATCGTTCCAAATATTCAGAATCGATGTGTATCAAAAAAGATTTTTTCCCCCTTTGTTGCAAAAACAATCAGTAAACCTGTGTGACTTCTAACTAACGTTCCAGCAGCTTAGCTTGGCTTAGCTGAGGGGAGACGTAGCTAATGTTTCTACCGCTAAATTAAGTCAATCTTAATATTTATGCAACATACTTACAGACAGCTTAATTAGACTAGTCTAAACTGACCATTTCACACCAGTCTAAGACTAGTTTTAAGTTACTGGCCGCAGGTCTTTGCCCAGTTTTGACCTAGCTCGGCTTTGTAGGTTCTAATATTTATATATTATTTATATATATATATATTATATTTATAGTTTCTAATATTTTGGAGTTCCATTTTAATTTAATAGACATGTTTCTCCTCTTACGTTTGACAGCTGATGCCACTATCTGATGATTTGTTTTATGAATCTCTGTCCTAAAGTATTTGAGGGTAGCCTATGGATTGACAGGGAGGAAGGAGATAAATGCCTTAGGTTATTAACTTGCTTTAAGATTCTCCTCGACTCACTTTGATCGCTTTTGGCACTCTCTCTCTCTCTCTCTCTCTCTTCCACTGCCTCCCTCCATCCTCTCGATCTCTGTCCCTCTGTAACTCCTCCTTTATCCCATCTTTCCATCTCTATCATCCTCAGCCCTCTTCCTTCCTGACCTCATCCATGTATCTCCTCCTTCATCTTCTTCCCCCGCCTCTCGTATCCTTCATCTCCTCTCCTCTCCTAACCTCTCTCCTCACTTCTCCTCCTCTCTCCATTCTCCCTTGCACATCCCCGCCTCAGCCTGTCTTGTCTCATGAGGGAAGGAGGGCGCGTAGAGTTGATTAGACTGAAGCATTATAAAGTTCAGAGCAGAGCAGAGCATGGTGTCTAGCCGCCAGGCGGTGAAGAATCAAAACAGCGGTGCCTTACAGACGAGGTCGTTGGCGGTGGATTTTCAGGGTGGTTTTGGTGCATCGGATTTCTGGGAGCGTCCTCAGAGCAGCCAGAGGCAGCCATGCGGAAACAGCAGTGGTCTGGTCAAAGCCGGAGCCTCCCCAGACGCAATTTTCTGACGGGCATAGAATGTCTAACATGGAAGAAGAGGATGAGGTGTGCAGCCCAGAGCTTTGAACTATTTTAATGTGGAAATGATTTTAAAGGGATGGATCGCTTTAAAATAAGATGAGTTTTTCTCATGCAAAATGCAAAGGAGACTCGATTCAGCCTCGCTCGGCTCTGTCATAGTCCATTATCCCCGATCACGATGGTGAAATAGAATAAAATGCTTTGATTGGATTATTTTTAAAAGCTATAAATAAGCACAATGAGAAATTTTGGAATAAATAAGTTGATTAAAAAAAATCAGCTGTTATACTGCATGTGACAAGGCAACAATAAACCGCTGCCTTTCGTTTTCCACTGAGGACTTTGAATTGAGACCACAATGGCCAAAACATGTCATACTGATGTGAGGGTGACCTATACCTTTAAGGCTACACTCCAGCACTCTGCAGCTCTTTGCTGTGAAGCCACACAAAGGATTTACAACCAGTGCTGTATGAAATAAATTGCCACACAGGCCACTTGTCTTCAGGGCACAATGACAATTGTGCACATTCCTACAGTGAACCAGCCCCTCACCCACCTACTCACTCACACACGTGTGCACTCGCCTGTGTGTACATACTGTATATGCTAGAAAATAGCCGGTGGGAGTAGCCATACTGCATCTGGCCGTCCGAGCCAAATGTATGGATTCAAAATGAGAGACACAAGCTGACAAGACTGTTTGTCTTGTTGAGTTAAGATTTTGCCAGCGCAAACATGTGACACTGACTCATTATTAATTGTGATTTTAATGTGGTCCGAGGGGACTTGTATGCGTACTCCCCCCTTCCCAAAACACCCCGACAACAGTACGGATACGCGTTGTGGCCGACATGTCAAGACATCCATATTGTTGGGAGATGACAGTATGTTTTCCCTGTAAGCCTCTGGTCACACCGAGGGGCCGCTCGCTGCTAATCACTATCCTCGGCTTCATCAGCATAGGGAAATTATGAGGGTGGGGCTTCTATTCAAAATCTCATGGTGGTTTGAGTGTGTGTGCATGTTGCATGTGTGCGTCATTATTTGCGTTGTACATGTTTGGTATGTGCTTGCTTGCATGTGCGTTTGTGTGCTTGTGTCCTATGTCTCTCATTATGGGCCACAGGCCAGACTCCCACCAGTTCCTATCCTGATTAGTCATCTCTTCAGCTCCACACTGCCAAATTAGCTACCTGAGTTTTTGTGTTTATGTATGTATGTGTGTGTGTGTGTGTGTGTGTGTGTGTGTATGTGTGTGTGCATGGTCACTCTAATCAAAATTCTCCCAGCTTGTCTACCTGCGCTGATGATAATTACATTACACTACCCATACCCACTCACACTCTGTCACCCACACAACCTCTTTCCAACCCTCTCCATCACGCACACACTCTCACACACAGAAATAGTTCATGGTGGTTAAACCTAGCCTAGCAAGCCAACTGGAGGTAATTTACCGTAGCTTGGCGGACACATGCCATTTTACTGAACACAGTGCATGGCCCCGTGAGCTTTGTTCTGCTCCGACTTCCCTCCAACGGAGCAAAGAATGAACAACTAAAAGGACTAAAGAGGGTGAAGGAAAGAGCAGGTGAAGAAAAACTAAATGAAGAAAAATTGCAAGGGGAAAAAGAAAACACAAGCTGCTGACCTTCTTCCTTTGTAATTATGGCCCGCTGCAACAAATTCGTATGATGGCTAAACACACACACACACATATATATATAAATATATATGCTTCCACTCTAATTTGGGAGAACATAAAATACTTATTTTTTTCAATGTTTTTAAAATTCTCTTTATTGATTTGCATTTTTTGTGACTTACACATACACACACACACACACACACACACCCACACACACGCACACACACCCACAGACAAATGTGTCCACATGGTATTCTTCTTAGGCGTACAAACAGAATATAAACGCAGCATGGACACATTTGAGACTGTTTGCCTGGAGGCTGAGGGACTAGGGCATCTGGTCTCCCAGTGATAAGCATGTGTGTGTGTGTGTGCAAATCTGTGTATATGAGGGCTCGTGTGTGTGTGTGCGTGCGTGCGTGCGTGTGTGCGTGTGACGTGCGTTGACAAGGTAGCCCAATCCGGTCAGCACTCATTAGTGAAAGAGAGAATCCCCGAATGAGGAGTGCTGTGACAGGCAGGACTCTCGTTAGGGGTCTGAAAACACACACACACACACACACACACACACACACACACACACACACACACACACACAAATACATAGGGTCAAGCTGCCTTGGTACACAGAATCAGCCCAACATCAATTAGTTCATGGATGCATGCAATGTAGTCTGTGAGAGTAGTGGCCCCTGCAACAGCTCTTTTAATGCCCACCCTGTAGGAAATGAGATTCAGGGCAGGGAAATATAGGACATAGAAACCAAGTCATTTATGCATGCAAGACTATTAGGGAGCAGATTGTCCTAGTGGTACACTAAATAATAGGTTGTTGTTGAGAAATAATTAACTTTATTTAATAAGGTCACACCAATCTAAACCAAATTACATCTATTTTTTGTCACATATATTGCGAATTTTATACTGTATATCCTCCACTCTGCCAGCAGAAAAGTCTGAAAGGAACAAAAATGTCATGCATATTGATGCCTCTGGAATAACGTCTACCGAGCAGATAAAACCGGGGCAGAGATGGAGAGAAACAGCAGGTATAGCAAAGGACTTGGATCCAGGCAGGCTATTTGTTTTGGTCTGATCCTGTTTATTAGTTGATGTTTTGCTCACATTTATGCAGATGCTGCCAGCCTGCCAGTGAGTGTCTCCAGTGAGATATAACTAGCTCAGGACAGGAAATATTGAGTTCATTTAAAATATATGGCTCGATTATTTCATCATCTTAGCGGTGCCACTCACTGTTAAAGTGATGAAATAATCGAGCCATATGTAGTATTCATACACACGCGTGCACGCACACACACACACACACACACACAGGGCATACGATGTTTGCCAGATCTTACATGCGTGATCATCTGAAGAATAAGGGGTGTAAACACATCACATATGTTCTGATAATTAGCACCATTACAGCCTGTTTATTCAGAACCAATCAATGCATTAAGATAATGAAAGGAAACAGGTTGGAGACGAGGGGCGATGCTCTGGGTGATCACCAGTGTCTATCCATTGTGAACATAGTGGAACATATTTTTTACCTCATTTTCTGAGCATATGGGTGTATGCAGCCCTGCTGAATGATAAACATAACTTGAGTGATTTGAGCTTAGATTAGTACTGGACTGCTCGAGGCTTTCACGCAACTATCGTCTGTAAAGGCACCGTGAGCACGGTGGAAATGAGAGGGTTAATTAACTGAAGGGTGAGACGGTGGTGGAGCATACGGGGTGATGGAATAGCTTTTGAATTATGGAACAGTAGAATGCTGTGGCTGGTGGCGTCCAGCCATATGTCAGTGTATGCCTCCTGTGTCTAGCTGGGGACAGCTGGTCAGATTGCTCATGTTCAACCAAGTTAGGGACCAATCAATCAAAATGGGGCAGCTTGTTGAGTTGTTTAAGCAGGAGGAAGAATAGAGCACGGGAGTCTATTGTGATTCTATCACTTTGGTGCCATTACGGATGTGACAGGAGCTGTTAGCAGATATGAAATCACTCTCCAGCCAATCAGGCGCTGCACCTGATATTTAGAAAGGTGAATATGTGTGTAAGTGCTGGAGCGGAGGTTATTTTGAAGACTGAAAGCCCGAGTTGATCCTAACTTGTAGGGATTGAAACCTTACTCTTACTTCTGTTCTTCTTCCCCCTGTTGGCTCTGTTTTGGTGAGTTAACAAACCTGATTTTGAAGATGTGCAGCATCTCCATGATATTTCTCACAATCAGTTGGTGGTAGTAAAAAAAAAATGTGTCCTTCCCTCTCAGCTGATGGCAAACCTTTACAGACTAGCAAATGTAAATGCATAGACTTATGTCAGTGAATCAGAGGTTGTATTTTAAACACAAACCACAAGAATTTAATGTATTTTTTTTAATTCATTTAATGTATTTAAGAGGGACAGTGTACAGCTCAAACATAAATGTCACTGTTTGATGCACCGTACCAGATCAGCTTCAAGATAATTCACGTCTGCAGTCCCTGGGCAGGTTACAGCAAGAAAACAGCACAGTAACAAACAGCACACAAAGTCATGCAAGAAGAACACACAAGACGGGCAATATGAAAGTGCAAACAAAAGCGCATCACAAATATTTGCTTGTCAAGCAAAACAAGCCACAAAGACCATAAAATCTTTGCGACTGCAGCTTTTAACAGACTTCCAGTTGATGTGAAATTGTTTCCCCCGTTTTCAGAACTGAAAATTGAAAGTCTATAAAATGCAAGAACGGTGAAAAGTGAAATGACTGGACACAAAGAAAAAACTATTATATGCCGGAATGCAGACAGTTTCTGTATCAGGTTACATTAATTTCAGCCTCTACTCTTTGAAATCGCAATAATTTTTAATTCAATTTCTGTTTCAGGAATTTACTTTGACATCCTAAAAAGAACAGAGTCAGTAAAACCCCAGATGACGACGCAGTGCTTATCACACCGTGTGTCTCTGGTATGGGTCTGTTCCCAGAGATTCGGATTCTGCGGTGTGCATGTGCCTCTGGGTGTTTCTATCCATCCGTTCCGTCCTCAGCGTGAGGCATTTTGTCATTGTAGATGCTCAGATGATGCATTATGGATATGTAGTATGTCTCTGGTGGTTATTGAAAGGTCTGTATCATTCTGACAGTTTCTATAAATAAGTCTATATATTTATATGAGTGTGAGTGTGTGAGTGTGTCTGTGTGTGTGTGTGTGTGTGTGTGTGTGTGTGTGTGTGTGTGTGTATCTGGTCTTCTTACATCAGTAGTTGTAGCTAAAAAAATATCTAAGGGAAAGACTGTGCCAAAGCAGCAATTTGCCTTCACAGCATTGCATGACGGAGATAGCTGGCTATTGTCTTCGTCTCTCCTGGGCCAAAATGATATGGTCACACTGATCAATACTCTCTGTTGCACGTGATGTATTTCCCATGGCTCTGGCTGTCCGCTTTACTCCATCTGTCCCCGACTGTCGCAAATTTCTGCAGTCTCTCTCTCTCTCTCTCAGTCAGACACACACATAGACAAATTCTACACGCCTGTTTATCTGGAGCTGGCTCTGGGTTCCCTCGAGAAGAGTTAACATTTAGGCACAAAACAGGGCCGCCGTTACCTTTGAACCACTCCCATGAAAAATGATGTTTGTTTGACATCAGCGAGGATGATTGCGTAATGACGGAGCGGGGTGACGATGCGCCTCTGCAGACTTAAAAACAATGGCAAAATCACACCGCAGTGTTTCACAGAGGAAATGGGTTAATATCCCAGTTTTTCATAATTAAAAAGTGAATTTGGGAGCGCAGAAAGAAAGTGATTGAGTTAGTCGCCGGTTGAGCGGGCAGGTGAGTGAGCGAGTGATTGAACAATGCTGGTCAGCTTAATCAGTTTAGAAAGAAAGACGGAGAAATGATGCTTTCCAGGCTGTCACTGCTCTAACTAATCTGAGAGACCATCCCCTTATTAATTGTTTACTGCTGATAGACCATGAAATGAACAATTAGATTGGAACATCAATACATTTCACACTTGCTGCTGATGTGGAATAGCAAGTGAAGTGAATCCTAATACAGACGGCGGCATCATTATGCAAACATTAAGCACCATTTTATTGTGTTTTTCAAATTTTTTCCACAAGGCCAACATTTAGCGTTTAGTCTTGCATTTCCTTCACAGATTTGCTGTTCATGCCTGTTGTCTTGTGAAATATGCATTTGTGCAAATTGTCCTGTTCTGTCATATTATTCAGTATCATCTCATTTTAACTCCGGCTGTACTGGAGATGTAAAATGATACAAAAATCAGAAGAGATCTTTATTCCCAAAGAAACAGTTACAGCGTGAGATAATTTGAGACAATAAATAGACGATATGGGAACAACTTACTGATGGATGGACTGTCTAGTTGTGTCTCAGACAAATGCCTGTGGAATTGTAAATACTTCCTCAGCCAGTGTGAGTGTCATTATGTACAATATTTTCAATCACTAAGTCTGTCAATGTGTATAATAAAGGGATCAGTTTGATGATAACAACCTTATCTTATTTTACTTTTCATTGATTAACATGTCTGTATTCAGTACAGAACACTTACAAATGGTCTCTATAGGAGGGTTCTTCACCGCTACTGCTACCCCAAATATGACATCTATCTATCTATGCCAATATGCTTCTTCATCAATCCATGCTCTCTGTACTTCTCTCTGCATCATTTAAGATAATTATTGATTACTGTCTTGTCCACTGCGACATACGTCTACAAGAAGCTGCATTGACCTATGTTAAGTGCTGTTTATTAAAGCATCAATCTGCCATAAACAGCATAATAGAATGGAAGAAGGTAAATATTCTCCTTTGCTGCGTAAACTTTGCAAGCGTAATAACTGTTAGTTGTTAAAGCGGTGTGTCAGTTAAGATCAAGCTGAAGCTGATTTGTTGTTTGAATTTGCAATTTTAGAGAATGCAGCTGTTGGTTCTCCATCATAAGTGCTTGGTAAACTGTTAATAAAGCTGTGCTCATGATTTTTTTTTCCAGAAATTGTGAAAATTCACAGTTTACCAGCAAATGTAATAATTAGAAGTCTAATGGCTGCAGATGATACTTGCATCAGCATTTGAGGTATTCAGGGGGATAAATACAGTCTCTGCATGTGTTGTACAATAATGCAGTGATGTACCTTCTACAGATATGCCAATTATTTCAAGATATGGCATTTTAGCGTATTTAGATATGGCATCTAAGTGAACAGATCCTCTCTGTGTGTCCATTTGCAGGCCTGTATGGTGTCAGGAAAACTGAGCTGTGACAAAAACAGCTCACCACAAGACCGTCTGGGCTCAGCAGGAAGTACCTCCATATCTACTTCCAGGTCAACCTCAGACGTCATGTGGACCAGATGCCTGCTCTTCATCTCGACCTTGTTTGCTCCCATTGCCATTGGTAAGATGCACTTTTACATCTGGGACGGTGTGATGCAGCCCAGACTCAGGCTCAGTTTTTGAGGCTGCTGTTGGTGGTGCTGTTTTCTTGGAGTGTAATAGATTGCACAGTGTTTCTAGTTTTTTTGCCTCTTAATACCTACAGAAGGTTGAACGAAATGTTGGCAAAATGTGAGTGCAAATTACATGAAAAGGGCAGTCAATTACTCATAACATATCACTCACTGACAAAGCAATTGCAATGTTGCAACCCATTCAAACATCCTCTGAATTTAACTGAATTAAATATTGTGATTTAACATGTAGCCATCATACGTTTTGGTGGTCTTTAGTGACAATCAGCAACTAGCTTAATGTTAGCCCTGGAAATGGCATGCAACACTCCCGCCACAGTGGAGCGGCACAGGGTTCACTCCCATTTTCCATGGAAGGTTTTTTGACATGTGACAATAGCAAAAGCACATGTGTGAATAATAAAATGAACGATGGCTGAATTCCATTTAGGCGCTTCAGGTTTTGACCTACTGGGACACTTGAACAGAACAGTCGTCATTAATGTTTTTATTGTTGCACTATTTTAACCAGTTCCATTTCATTAGAAGTGACTCTGCTTCTCTGGTCACTTTGGGTAAATCTGCACGCACTTGCAGCCACGTGCCCGCTTAGAGACACATTTTTATATAAAGTGACTGACTAGAAAAGTTTGGTTTCATGTGTTCAGATTTACATTATATGTCCAGAGCTACAAAATGAAAAACTGACTCCTCATCCACCCTCACACCCCGAGGCACTTGCTAGAAGAGACTACAGCTGCAAAACCAAGGAAACGCTTAACTCACTTACTCTTGCTCATTTATACAGATCCTCGGTCTTATTGCAGTGCACATTTATATCTTTCTCTCGATGTTCTGTGTTTCCTCTCACACACGCGCACATTTTCACCGCACACACATAGACAAACACACCCAGTGCAGATGCAACCCCAGTAGGCTGTCTGTATGTTTCCTCCTCTCCCCCTGTGACGGTAGGCTTTGAAGACTCCTAGAGGGAGCTCTGGCCCACTTGGACTTAATCCTATTAATGGCTCCTGTCAATCACACTGTTGTGAGGAAAAACTGCCACACATGCAGACACATACACACACATACACACACACACACACAAAAAAACACACATAAGCATGTACTTGTTCACATGCCTGCTGACTTGCATGTGAACAGATGATATACTTGAAACGCTGAAATACTGTTTACCCACATGGACACAGATCCTCATTAAAAACACACACACACATAAATACACTCAAATACACACAGGAAGTGCTCACAGGCAGCCACTTAGACACACAAACACCAAGGGCTTTGCTTTAACACCAAGAGATGAGTTTCAGTCAAAGGTATTTGCATCATCGTCTAAAGAATAAGTCGACATATGCAAATCGTACTGTTTATACTTAGCAAGGATTAGTTGAAACAAAGACAGTTTAGCTTGAGGACACGCAGCAGCAAGCACTCCATCTTTTCCACCCAGGCGTGTCTTGTCATTATTTCAGGGTTATGTGAAGACAAATAAAGGAGAATAGGAAAGCATGGATTTTTGAACAAAAATCATACAAAAATTTATTTTTTAGAGTGTATCTCTGGCATGGACAGTATAGGACCTGACAGGGTGGACTTGTTGATCACCTTGGCAAAGGAAATGGTACGATTGTAGATAAAAAGTGAACGTCACCGCAGACGACCTCAAGCTAACTGTTGCAAACACATGACTAACACAGTGTTAAAGGTAAGGCTGCTGTTATCAGTGTTTTTCCTGTCAACAAATAGCACGAAAGGACATCGGCCAACGCTGTATTAGTCCATTCCTCGATACTTCCTGTCCCTGTCTGTGGCACTCAGCCCAGGCCGCTGTAAATTCCTGCTTTATTCCTGCTTAAAAACAAACATATTTTTGATAACAGGCTAAGCAAAAAAAAACTAAACAAAACATGTCACCCAGGGCAACAGTGTGGCTCATTTATGTGATTTTGGATAATGATAGGAAACACATCTGCACGCTCTGAACTGTGTAATATTCATTTATTGAGGCGACTTTTTAGTCATGAACCCTTTTTAATAGATCCATGGGAACTGGGTCTCTGACCAGAAGTTGCCCCCCTATAAAAAAATGCAATGACTGGAGTGTGTGGATGGTTTTATCATCATACATTAAGCCTCAGCTCCAGCACCTTGAACAAGCCTTTATTTGGTGAGCAGTGATCTGTACATACTGGAAATAAATAGTTTTTGGACAGCAACGGACCTCTTGAGGACAGAGCAAAACGTTATACCAGGATTTGGCTACACAGCCAAGTTAGAAGGATCACTTCATTGCTGGCTTTGTTTTTTTTTCAATGGATTTATTGACAGTGAGGAAAACATAGAATATTGCAAGTCTAATGCTTGAAAATATCCTTTGCACTTTGAAAATGTGTTGTTCTTGCTCTTACTCAGAAGACCCACATTTCAGACACAAGCACCGGCCAAATGCTTTGGCAGTTCGAGTGAGAGATCACCTTTTAAATCTCTCTCCTCTTGCCTCTCACCCTTTCCTTCTCCTTCTTTCCATCTATCCCCCTCTTTTGCCACTCTCTTGTTCTTGGCCCAAATGTAAAAATCGATATCCTTTTGTTTCAGCCCCCTGAGGCAATGAGAGTGTCTGAATAAGATTGTCTGTACTGTCCATGGCTGCCAAGTTTCTGTCACCACTTACACAACTAATGACAGACACATTAACATGCACTTGCCAGCTCCCACATTATTGCATGTTTGCAAAGACAGAGAGCTAAATATTGGCATGTACTGTGCGTGTATGTGTGTATCCCGTGTCTGTATGAAGAGGCACTGTGTGGCTGCACATGCTTGTTTGGAAGAAAGTGACAGAAATATGTGTGAAGTGAGTCCATTGCATGCAGGTTAAACACAGTGCAATTTTATAGGTGTGGCAGCTGATATAAATAGATGAATTAAAAGGTGATGGATGAGACAGGACGGTGTGTGCAAGTCAGAGCATTTCCTGCTGCTTATGAGGGCAGAGCGGCTTTTAATTAGAATACAGATAGACCCTTTATTTGAACTGTGCGTGTGTGTGTGTGTGTGTGTGTGTGTTTGTCATAATGCTCTCTTTATGCCCAGTGGGCACCCTGTAAGGCAACACTGTAAGACATCTGATCCAAAGCCAGTCTAGACAGCTGCCTTACAATACTGCGTATTGATCCCCTCACGCTTCAATTAACCCTCTCCTCAAAATTCACATTCATGCTCACAAAGGTGGACCCGATGCAGCCATTGAAAGACTAATAAACTAACACTCATAATGACCCACTGCCCTAAGCAATCCTCTCTTACACTCACAAAAACTCCTTCAAGTCCTCAGCCACTGCTGAGACACACAGTCTATCTGAATGTGTGCTTAAGGTTGAGAATCATAGCCTCTGGTGATATGTGTGTGTCAGTGTGCGTGTGTTCATTAGAGAGGACATTTTCAGTAAATGTCACTTATATATCAGTCTTATCTGGAAGCTAGCGCCTGCCATTATCGATGTAGTGCCCTCAGGTACCAGCACCACACAGATACTGGCTGCACTGGCTCTGAATTTCTGCTTCTACATGTCATCACTCGGAGCATTTGTATGCATTTGTGTGTGTGTGTGTGTGATGTGGTGAAGGGCAGTATTAAGCAGAGGCCGGGCAGAGTGTCATTGAGCTCATTCAGATTCTTTGCAGCATTCGTGTAACCATGATGCTCCTCCAGCCAATGAGAGAGCCAAGGGAGGGAGGACAGGGTTGCTATGGTTATCGTGACAGGGAGAGTGAGGAAGGTGGTGCTGTGCATTGCTTTTCAGGGATGTTGTACGTCTGAGTCTGAATTGCAGGTAGTTGTCTGTTCACTGTGTGTGTGTGTGCGTGTGTGTGTGTGTGGGCAGAAGTGATTTGGGAGGCCTTGACAGGATCTTCAATAAAAACAAAAGTGACAAGAGGCAGTCACAGTCACAGGGCCTGTAGCCACAAACCATCAAATTTCATATATTTTATTTGTTTATTCAAGAGGGACAATGCATATTATGTATATTGCACCAGATATAGCTAAAATTCTCAGATGAGGTCCTCGGGCAGGGGTAGCCGGTGCTCGCAAAATGAAGCTGTGTAAAATAAAATCTAAATTACAATTACGGTATGGCCAGGTGATGACAAAGAGGAACAACACAAGTGAACGCCTCAGCTGATAACCCATCTATCAGGGGATGATAGCTGTTGTACCCGGGGATCGCTGCGCTCAAGAACCGAGAATAACAACATCCATGATACACCACAGCAACCAAAGCCCCTGGGAACGTCCAGCCCCACACAGTATCGATATCACAGCACCGTACTCCAATCGCAAGACCATATCTATCCAGATCAAGACAGCAGCGTCATTGTTTTTATTAGTTTATGAAATTAAATTATTTATTTATTGTATACTATTGATGAAAATATCATTAGATCATGTTATGGGACAGCTTACAAACAATGAATTGAAAAAGAAAAGATTGACCACATGAAATTAAAGTCACATCATTCCCATGAAAGGCAGACATATGGACTTGTCACAGCAGGAAAAGCACAGGTGTAAATGATAACATTGAGAATGAATGCATATTCAGGTGAGCTACTTTTCAGGATCCTGGTGTTTTGCATGCTGGCTCAGTGTCATGGCTTACCGGGACACTTGATGGAGCTGAGCCATCCTTAACGACATTTGTTTCACTTATGCTTTTCCTGATACGGCAAGCCAAAATGTCTGCTGTGAAAATGTGTGATAGCAGCGCCTGCTGTCAGGTGAGGCATCCCAGAAGCAGAGCCGCAAGCCCACATTCTCTTCAAGCACATGTATTATTTACTTATTACTTGTATTTGGCAGCGAGTGTCGTCTTGGAGTTTGATGGCATGATGAAGAGCACATGCCCCATCATATCCCGTGCCTCTCTGCAGCAGCTATTTCCCTTTGAGAAGATTGCCAGACAGACATTCAGCTTATAGGATATCAGGACTTAATTAGTCAATGGCAACTTAATTGCTGTGTGGTCTTGCAGATGCTTCATCATCCAAGAGGCCTCGTCAATTCTACTCATTAAACCAAGGAAGTAGGAAGTAAAGCAACAGCAGCAAGAAAGATCTGGGACAGATCAGTAGTTTCAATCTCAATGGAATTAATGACATGCTTCCTATTTCAGTACAGGAAGAGTGGATGTATGCATCAAATTTGCAACTTCTGAGAATAATTAGGCATTGCCATCTTTGAATAATCTCTGCAGCATTTAATGCCTGTTGAAATTGCCAGGCAATTACTCTCTATCTAGAGATGTGTCTAAAACTGTTAACTGCAAAACAGTAATTACCAAGTCGCTTCACTTGCGACAGTGGACATGCCCTTCTGAAAAATCGTCTGTGATGCTATTGTTTTCATATAGTGTGGATAATTAGTCTATATGACAAGGGTACAAATGCAGTTGTAGTTGAACACAATCTGTGCTTGTACAATTTAGGCCTCCGGTGCACATGTTTTACAGACAGGCCCACAAATAAGTCCACTATTTCAGTATGTCAATTGGTGCGAGAGACATAATCTTTGTTCAAATGTTTGTGTCTGTGTGTCCAGCCTATGGCCGTGCCCCTATCCCCATGGCAGTGGTGCGCAGGGAGCTGTCGTGTGAGTCCTACCCCATCGAGCTGCGCTGCCCGGGCACAGACGTCATCATGATCGAGAGCGCCAACTACGGCCGAACCGATGACAAGATCTGCGACTCGGACCCCGCCCAGATGGAGAACACGCGGTGCTACCTGCCCGATGCATACAAGATCATGTCACTCAGGTCAGTGCGCGGTATGTGTACACGTGTCTGCGTGACTGATGTGAAAAATACGTGAGTGGAGTGTGCAAAGCCTGTGCTGCCTCTTGTGTAGAAAGTTTCCCTCATGTCTCCCATTTCGAGAGAGCAAAATTGGACAACCGCGGTGAATGTAATTAATTCTGTGTATTGCTTTGTTAATTAAGTTTGTCCCATGGCATACTTGGTGCAAAATGCGCAAGGCTGACTCATGGCACAAAGAGCTTCAGCCAAAGCAGGGGCACTATGAATTGTTCTACTTGTTCCACTTTAGCAGAAGAGGCACATCTCTCAGGCCCAGAAATCCCAGCTACAGTATGTGTGCAGTGTTCATTTAGTATTCATTTTGGTGAAGTATCACTGTCAAGTTCTGCATTAGTCATGTGTTAACCCACTTTCACAAAGTTGACAGCAAACAGCACAGGCATAAAAACGACACAACAATGCAGCACACCTGTCAAACTTAGTGTCTGACACTAAACCTGTGGAAACCAGTGTAACCGGCGAGCCCCACCCTGCGTAGCTCTGCTGCTCTCACTTCCTGTACGTAGCACAATGCCATACAGCCGCAGAGCCCTATCAGACAATGGAAATTACTCAGGTAACACTTCCTCTACAGCTGGCCAGTGTGATCACCTCCTGTTAGGAGCATGGCAGCTGAAGCATGAAGAGTGCTCCACAGAGTCAGTAGTTTATCATTGAACAAGGGTAAGAATTCATGCTTAATTTAGCTTTTCTTTAATAGAAAAGCCAACAAAAATCCCAACAAAATCATTAAGACATGACAAGTTAAGTGTGAGACTTGATAGATATTACTTATTGCCCATTGTTTTGTTAATCAACTATATACCCTGACTATGTTTAATAATGACTAACTGAGTCTCAGGGGCCTAAACTGGATGATTAAGAGCTTGATAATCTCTCACTCAACAAGTTAATTCAATAGCGTAGCATACTTGCTTGAAGGAAATGATCATCAGTAAAGTAAATTTAGCATCAGGAAATAATTTTTCCCCCAAACACCTCTGTAAGAAAAAACAATGCTTTTTTTTTTTTTTTCGTCGCAAGATGTAATAATGTTGCCTGATTCTACCAAAGCTACTCTCATATCTTCCTCACTTAGCTCAGCACAGCATTCAGTCGTCCTCCAAATGCATACACACTCCAAAGATTTTCATTTTAAAACCAGGAGACAGAGTGCAGTTTTACTCACCGCTGAAGTGGTTCGAATTTTGCTGGAGATTAACATTTTGTTAACACTTATTTGGTTGGCAAAGGTCAAGCTTTGCTGGTACTCGCTGTGGAAGTGTTTTTTTTTTTTTTTTTTTTTGGGTTGTATTGTTAATAGTCTTTTGTGGTCTCTACACACAACAGTCCCGACGTTTTATGTTGGACAGGTATGATGATGATGAGAACTAACTGGAAAATAATAGCAGGACAAAAATAGCAATGAGGGGAAAGGAATGCTCTGTGTAATGAGAATGTCTGGATATAAATAATTCATTGATGTCACCATTAGTATCTCAATTTTTCAGATCACGTGTTACCCTGACTTTGAGTGCTCTTTCCTGCTGTCCCATTATTTTCCCTCTCATCTTTTTTCTGTCTCAATATTGCAGTCATCTCTGTCTGTCTCTCTCTCTCTCTCGCTCTCGCTCTTCTGTCTCTCCGTCAAACCACCTGTCCGTGTCATGTGGCAGTGCTCTGATTGCGATTGCCTTGGTCTGGCTTGGTCTCTCCACTCGCTCTGGCAGCTGCAGCTTGTGTGGCCACTCTCCTACAGTCCTTGCCATCCATAATTTATACACATTTGCGCATACACACACACACACACACATACACACAGCATGTGCCACACACAGCATACACTGCCCAGGGGCTACACCAGACTTTAAGCTCCAATTAGCAGAGCCAGAGGCCAAACTTAATCTTGAGGGATCCTCTGTGGAGGTGACTCAGACCGGAAACAACTGTTTATCACATATATTTTCAATGCGTGTGTGTTCCAAGAGGCGGTGAGTCAACCTTTGTGTGTGTCTGTGCACAAAATGCTGTATGCACACAAACACGGACGAAGCATGGATATGCTCATGCACACAGAGTGTTGTGTGTTTTAAAAGTACCACCATTACACATAAATGCACACAGTGAATTTTTGAGTATGTGCATGAGCACATACTCAAAAACTCATGAGCGTGTGTGTGTGTGCGTGCATGTGTGCACTTGTTAATGCGTGTTGAAGGCTGACTTGGGGTTTTTTTGCTCACACTGCAGTGCGTTTGTGCACGCTTTTAGCTCTTTCCTTCTAATACTCACACACCCCTCTTCTTCAGTCTGTTTCAGCCTGTCTGGTTTCCACTCTGTCATTCCCTCTATGTCTGTATCGTCTCTGGTTTTCAAGCCCAGCTCAACTGGCTGATAAAATCAGAGCATGTTCCGCCTGCCCAGTGTTTCCTCAGTATCACATTCTCTCTTTGTTTTCCTCTCTACCACTCTCCAAGGCCAGGGAGTGTGTGTGTATGTGTGTGCATGTGTGTGTGTGTGCCCATACCACATAATTGGTCTTGATATCAAAGCCTCATATCTCCAGAGGGTCTCACAAGGCTTCTCAGGCAGCCTAGAGAGGACCTGATATCGCTGCATTTCCCAGATTATCTCCCCATTGGGATACACTGGGTTGAAGGGGAAACAAAGCCGTGGCCATGAAAGTTACGCTTAATCTGTTTTCGCGATATACTGGCCTCAGTTCAATGACTCACTCCGTTTTATCGCGTTTTGAACTGAAATGCCTCTATTTCAAAATGGCCACTGAGCATTCTTCGTCTTAAGGTCTGTTCCAGCTTACTTCAGTTTTATTGAAGTTTTACCTTTGTTATTTGATTCAGAAAATTTGCCTTTTATTCCAGTTTTTATTGGTTTGTTATAGGCTCACCCCACTGGCACAAGCCCCTTCCTCTACGTGTGCTTTCCTAGAAATCTCAATCGATTTCACTGTATTTTTCAAAGCAGCCATGTTGGCTACAGCCAGGGCATGGTTAGGTTGAGTGAACACTTAAGTGTCACTGGGGAGTGTTATATCAGGACAACAGACGCATTTGACAGTTTGGGTTGTTCAATTCTTCACAGGGAGGGAGAAACGCAAGCCAAAATGGCGGAATGCCTGCATGTTATAGCGATCTATTGACATAAAAGTGACTTGATGGCTTCCGCGCAGATGCTTCACAATGCACCTCTTGTCCCTCACTGATATTTAAGTGCTTCATGGACCAAGTACCTTTCAGCGTGCTCTCTCTCGTTCTCTCTCTCGGTCTCGCACACATGCATTCAGGTACTTGCGGCTGCGAGTGTGGACGCGCTGAAGAATGTGTAGACCGCGCACACAGACACACAAACTCTGTTTGGCTACCTCTGCCACAGCTACCATGTTAGAAAATGACTTATGGACTTCAAACAGACGTTCCCCCTGACACCTCCACACCGCCTCTCCCGTCTTGTCACCTTGTTTGCCCTTCTCCCTTTCTTTCTCTCTTCTCTCCCTCTCTCTCTCTCTCTCTCTCTCTCTCTCTCTTGCCCTCCCTTTTCTCTCTCTCTTTAAAGTCCCTCAACACAAAAGGAAAACACTTTGACAAGAAAGACGATGGTTGGGATTTGTTCCCCCTTCTCTTCCACCCGCCTTCTCTCACTTGCTTTGGAAGTGTTAAATAACAGCATGCTTCATGTATTATTCTCCTATCTGCCGCTCTCTTGATATCTCCATTTTTGTCACTCCATTCCCAGATTTTTTCTCCCCTCTTTTCTTTCCTCAAATTGCTTCTCACCCCCTACTTCTCGCCCTCACTGTCACTTTTCCCTTCTCTCTCGCCATCTGTTTTAGTTTTAGTTTTTTGCCTTTTCCTGCTTTTCCATTCTCTTTTTTTTCTCTCTCCTGCCCAGGGGAAAGGCGGGGTTGAGGCTGAAGTGCAGAGGTTTATGAGGATTCTATATTTTGGCCCCATCTTGACCAAAGGCACCAGGGTTGAAAGCCAGAGAGGCAACCCAAGTCTCTAGATTAAACCTCAGCCTTCACTGGCCCCAGGGAATCTGAGTGCACCATCACTGTACACACACAACTATGCACCACCCAGCTCACACACTCTCTTGCCCAAACACACACTCAGAGAATTTGAGAGAGTTGCTCATCAGTTCCCAAGCTTGGTCAACTTCTTCGTCTCTTTAGAACTGAGTCTCAGCCTTCAAAGCACCAGGCTCGTGTGCTGATGTGTGAACATTGTGTGTTTGCCTGTGTGTGCGCATGTGCGAATACATACATCTATAGTGATGCTTTTGTATGTGTGTATGTGTGCTAGTGAGTGTGCATGCACTTTTGAACCATTCACGCGGGACACTGTAAAGAAAAACCTCTGAAGTTCTTTTCCTTTGACTCTCTGAATTATAGAAAACCACTTGAATCAAAGACTGCATTCTAGTGCTTGCCATGTGCTGCAGTCCAGGGCTGTGTAACCAGTGAACTATGCCATACAGTCTGGCACTTTCTTTTTTTTCCAGGCATACCTTCATCTGTCTCCTCCATTTAAGGCTAATCTATCTCTGTGAACACAGAAGGAGAAAGCGAGATAATGACAGAGACACGGATAAATAAATGCTTGAAACCTTACATGAGTCTTACATTTTTGATCTTTATTCCAGCTCGGTGACTCCAAGTACAAAAACAATATTATCTGCTAAATTGGAGTTTTGCACTGAGTCAGCTGAGGCTGTGACTGCTGTGTGTTTTGTGAGTGATTCTTGCTGAGGTGGACTCACCAGGATATGTACAATGATATCTTGTCATTATATCTCTGACTTTTTCTGTCTCTATCAGCTCACTCTTCTCTCCTCCTTCCATTAACTATCCTGCTTCCCACTGAATGAGGTCATATCTGGAAATGTCCTACTTAATGTGTCGGTGTGTGTGTGCGTTGGTGTATGTATCTGTGTGTGCGTGTGCTGCCACCCTCATATAGTCACCACGGTTACAGGAGATGCCCTGCGGCACCCTGGGGGCCCAACTGTCACCCTTGCTCAGTGCGGTAATTAGGGCCCACACACATGCATGCATATGTACACACACACACAGACACACACACACAGAAAGATGCATATATCTAGAGAAAACTGAGAAGAGAAGCTACGCTTAAAGATGGACAGGTTCTGGCGTACAGTCAGTCCTGAAACACACACACAGTGACTTTCCTTCAGCTGTGTGACAGCAATGGACGCAAATGTTCCTTTGTAATCTCATCAACACATAATATTGTTATCCCTTATGCATTGCTGCATTTTCCATCCACCCACTCACGCACCATTCACCCTGAGTGACAGCTGTGCTGCTCTCCCAGAACCTCTGTATTTCCACATGTCAAAACCTCCACTATCTGACCCTTTTCTCCTGTCGCCACAGCTCTGCTAACCTTAGTTATCATGCTTCACCGAGCACCTAAGCTACATGGCTGCCTGAGAATGGCCTGAGAATGGCCTCGACATCGCACACTCGTCTCTCTTTCTCTCCAACGTACGCACACACAAAGCCTGACGCATCCACAGACTAGCATGTGAGTCAGTGCCTCAGACACGCTGGCGTGCAGACAGCGACAGACTTCCAGACTGGCTTGATACTTTGACATTGACATTGAAGTGCAATACCAGACCAGGACACGGGGAACACCCCTCCCCCTGCCTCTGAACATGCACATACATGCATAAACGCAACAGCATGCATTTTTTGGGGGCATCATGAGGAGAGGCTGACTAAATCCTACAAGACAGTGTCTCTGTGTGGCGTGGCTCTGTCGTCTTGGCGGTGATGGCATCTTACACGCTTCTCTGCTTTTAACCAACCAAGAGAGACCACCCAGCTGTCTGAAATGCTACTCATCTTTTAGCTTTAAGGAGGATTTGGAGTTTGTGCGAGCAGGTGGTCTTGGATTAAACGGTGGAGAAAGAGGTGTCACAGAGAACCGCAGACGTGCGCGCGCACACACACACACACACACACGTAAGGCAGAGAGAAACACGGCAATGTCAGCACAGGAATGTTGCTAGGTGGAATCAGGAGGAAGACTCCCCAAGTGTGTCCTGGAATCGGACGACTTGGAAGTTGCCATGGTTACCAGTGGAAGAAGAGAAGGGAGGAGAGGAGAGATGGCGGAGCTCACAAACTACTTGGCCGTGAGCCTGCTAGCAAGAAAGAGGCCATAATGTGTTTGTGTTAGCATTACTTGTGCGCCTCTGTGTTTGATAAGAGATTCAATATTATGAGCTGTTTTTTCTTGTAACAGTTCCTGATCCCAAAAGATATTGTCCTGTAGAAAAAAAAAATCAAATATGATTCACTGTCACCAACAACATGGGTCTGTTTTAAAGGCTGAAATAACATGCACCCAGTTTCTGCCCAGTTAGGATTTATGTTACAGGCGTTATGCAGGTGTTTGTTCTGTCAGTGCAAGCGGATGGTTTCTTTAACTTTACTGAAATTGGTTGGATTCAGAATCAAAATTTCATTTTCTGTTCAAGTACACTTGACATGAGTGGTTGACTTGAGTGCTTCCCAGAGTGCATGCATGAGAATGCCAGCGGCGCAGGGGGACGCAGTTTGTCAGACACAGACTACATATTGGTTGCAGGATATGTCATATTGGCGGTATAGAAAGTGTAGGTTGCATGTCAAAAATGACACTTGACACGCTGAAAAAGAATGGGAGAAAAACTGGGAGAGAGAGTGAAATCCTCCATCCAAATATAAATAATGTAACACTTTTCAAAGCTTTTTCCCAGTAGGGAAAACAACATTATTGTACCTGTGGCTTGTCTGACAGGCTGCTCGGGAGCTGACAGAAACGTATTCAGGGACGGCAGAGGAGTGCGTCACTGTTTGTGTGTATGTATATGTGTGTGTGTGTGGGAGAAAGAGAGAGAGAGAGAGACAGATCTGTCATTTCTTTTATAAGTGTGGTGTGGTGGTGCTCGCACAGGATGTGATGCGTCTGCTTCACTATACCCATTGGTAGACACAGTGTGATATACACACAATTGCTCGCACAAACACACACACACACACACACACACACACACACACACACGCTGTCTTTTGCTCCCTTTCTCTTACCTCAATCACAATCACTGCATCACTCTTCAATTACTTACTACAGCCCACGTCTTCTGCATCCTTCCAACTTTCCTCTTTTTTTTTTTTTTTATTCCTGCTGTTCTACATCCATCCCCATCACTCTGTTTGTCCATCTACAGCCCTACTGTATATGTGTGTCTAACCACATCAGGGAGCTAATAAAGCAGAAACAAGGCCAGTAGCAGCAGAATCTCATATGTGGTGTGTGTGTGTGTGTGTGTGTGTGTGTGTGTGTGTGTGTGTGTGGGAGAGAGAGAGAGAGGGAGACAGAGGGAGGAAGTGAATGGCCAGCCTAACAGCTTTTTATCCTGTAGCAAGATACAGTAACTATGCTCTGTCTGCTGTCAAATGGGTTTCCTGAAGTCCCGCAGGACATAAAGAGCCCTGTGAAACCATCGCTCCCTCTTCCTTTTGTTATTTTCACAAACTGTCCTTTATTTTATGCCCGTCCAACTGCTCAACTCCCTCTGCTTAATATTTCTCAGTTTGCAGATTTTAATTTAATTTCTTTTCAGAAAGTGTTGCAGGCTTAAAAAGAATCTTTTTTATTTTTCGCCATGGGGAATAATTTTACACTTGCTACGATACTGTATTCAGTCTGTTTTTAGGGAAATCTTGGAGGACTGATGCGATGAAATTTATAGCGGTATTATCTGGCGATAATTCCTGTCAAGTTTTGTGTAATCTTTTGGAAGGAAAACGGCTAAAGGTATTTTTTAGATCCTATCAAACTGCAGCAAAATTAAATGGGGAATGTATGGGATTCATGTTATTTACAGAAAAAACGATTCATCCTTGAAGCAAACACATTAATGTGTTACATCCATACCTGTGTATCACCATGCAGCTTGGTCTTCCGGCCATATTCCATACATTTGTTTCAGATAATTTCAGCCTGTGTTGAGCTGTGCCAACCATCTCCACCATTTCTTCCATGGTCTCATCGCCTCATTCAGGATCCAACTGTCTAAAACAGACTTTTTTTCGGTCTGTTTTCTGCAACTTACCTCACAGTGTGGGTGAACAAGCCGAGAAAAATGAAATTGGTGACATTATGTCCATATTGCGTGTTCCGACCATTGCACAACTCTCAGAGGGAGCTCTACCAAGAGATTTCTCAATATTCTGAATCGTAGATGTTCCTGCTGGTGTGAAAAGGGAAGCCAAAGGAAACCAACACAGTTTTAAAGTGTTGCAAAGTCGTTCGGGGATTGTAAGTTCTGTTCCTGAATATTTAGGTTTTGTTCGATGTGTAGGAATGAAATTAAAAAAGAAAATAGAAAAATGAAAATATCTTGGCTGCGTCCAAAGTCCTCTCATTCACTGCTCCCTGTGCAATACAATATTTTGAATGCATTGTACTTTGGGATTGTTAGCGGAAAGCCTTGTTCATGCCAGGATTTCATGAGCTCACTATGTGTGTGCATAAATTTCACACTCAGGATTCTGGCATTAAAATAAAATGGTGACAGGTAAATAGACTGAGATTTCTGACTATCGTTCCGTGGCGTTCAAGGAGTTTGCTAATGCTAGTAGCGCGGCACAGCAACCAGCCATTGTCAGTTGTAGATAATACAGAGTGTTGTCATCTTCTCAGTGTAGTTTTCCTCACACTAGATGTAAAGTCTCATACTGACTTGCCATTCCAGGATGGTACCATATGGCAGCCATCTTACCTGGGTCCAGTGTTAAACTTGCTGTAATTTGAACATATGGTAAAAAAAAAAAAAGGCTTATGTTTTCTTCATAAACCTTGGATTTTTCTAATAATACACCAATACTGTTATTTTATTTAACTTACGTTAAGGGGTAAGATAACGGTCCCAGTCTAAAATTAACCCCCCCCCAAAAAAAAAATTCTGGTAAAGTTTAGATTATTTTTGCTTCATGCTTTCAATCACGATGACAATCTGGTAATCATGCATTTATATTCATGTTAGTCAATGTTGATAATATGCGACATTAAGCAATATCTTTTATGTAACAGAGCAGAAACTTAAGTATTTGCTTATTCTACATCAACTACGAAAACAATAAATAGAGTATAAAAACCATTCAATGGAATAAATTCTCTTTGATAGTTTTGTCATATACAGATATGCACTGATGGTTGCTGGGCAATATGTATGTTGATGTTGTCCAGTGTCAAGTCTCTATTGATCATGGGAATAGACGGCATCCATGTGCTTCATAATCAGTAACTACCACGCACCAGGGCCTGTCATACTGATGCGTGGAAAGCACCAGTCTCCCTCATCTCTTTGCTCCTTTTAGTAAAGATGCTGCACAGCTGACAGCCATAGCTGCTGCCCATAGGTGACCATCGTAAATGATACTCAGGTAAGATGGTGGATGCTTATCCAACAGGTTCTGCCCTAACATGGCATGTCGTGTTTCACACTGCCAGCGCTCTGGAGTGTTTGCATTTTTACATTTGCAGTACAGTTTAGTTCTGTATTTTAGGGCGGTTCAGTCTACTGTGTTCGTATGTGTTTGTGTGTGTTTATTATATTCAGACACAAAGTTTGTATGTGTTAAACATGTTCGCCTGTGTTGCAGATGACTCAGACAGTGTTGCAGAGTGCTTTGACTGTATTCGAATGTTGATTCCAGAAGACTGTGCTGAGGCTTTCTGCGTCACTCACTCTCAGACACCTCTTTCAACTCGTGAGGATTAGTTCCCAGCTCTCACTTGCTCTGTAATTATATAGTTCTTCAACACATTTGCACTCGAGCACACACACACACACACACACACACACATGCAGGCAGATGTGAACACACACAAATATTTATTCCATTTTTACATCTGCTCACAGAGACACACGCACACATACCCGCACACACACGTGCCATCAGCCAGCGCAGCCTCATCAAATCATCAGTCAGTCAGTTATGTTTATATGAGGGATAGAGACGGAGAGACAGAGACGGAGTGAAGGGAGGTCTGCCAAACAAAGTGAAAAACATCAGAGACAATAACAACAGCAGCACCCACTGCAGCATCGCAGCTTTCTCTTTCCCTGCCTGCCACAGCTCGGCTTTGTTAGTGAATAGTTTGTTTGTGTGTGTGCGTGCGTGTGTGTGTGTGTGTGTGTGTGTGTGTGTGTGTGTGTGTGTGTGTTGCACGTTGCAGGGAAGAAAGCCAGCAGGCAAGGCGGTATCCAGGCCACTGCCTTGTTTTGATGTGGTCATGCTAATTAAAAAAAGGAGCTTTTCTGCCAACACCGAGAAAAACACACACGTACAAGACATTGAGCTTTTTCGATGTTGGAAAGAATGTGGGGAAAGAAGCAATGTGTTGCAAAGGTGTGTGTGTGTGCATGTTCTGCATCCACATTCATCCTGGGTCAGAACGCAGAGAGGACGCGAATTGTGAATTTTTGCTGATGTTTTTATGTTTTGTTCGGCCGGATAAACGCATTGGCAGAGACGGAATGAGAGTAACGGAGAGAGAGAGAGAGAAAAGCGAAGGAGATGGAGGTGCTGGGGACATAAGGGAGTCTTTTTTGAATCTGACTCAGACTACTGGCTCAGACAGAATGGTGACGTCAGCACAGGCTTTACTAAGGATGGAGGGATGGAGGGAGAAACAGAGGGAGGCTGGCGATGACGCCCTGAGGGAGGCAGGAATGAGAAAGATATTAAGGAGGGAGGGAGGACTGACAGAGAGAGAGGGAGAGAAATAAGCCAGCAATAAGAGGCCTACCACATATATCTGGGTGTGACTTCGGAAACTGCAGCTAAGTGGGTTTAAGACAGATAAACAGAGGGAGAAAAAAAAAAAACAGACAGTCGGAATGAGAGACAAAGAGGGAGGAACAGAGAGGAATAATTCCTTGGCGGGAAGGATGAAGACAAAGGCTGAGAAAGAAATTAGTTTATTATCTGGGCTTAGAGAGTGTGGGGAGAAGGAAAAGAAAGGTAGTGCAGACAAAAATAGACAGGGAACAAAGGAGTGATAGCGGAGAGATTGAGCGTGCAAGAGATTATGTCAAATCTTTGCTCTATAGCCTCTTTTTAAAATACCAGTCAATAACCTTCAGTGCTTTTATGACTCAGAAGCCATGAAAGTCCTGAGAATATGAGCCTCTTTTGCAGTATCATAAAGTAGATATAAACTCACACACAGCCAGTGCAGAAAACCTACAATTTCACATTTGCATCTTTCCTTTCTTCCACCCTGCCTGTGCCCTGCATCTTTTCTCATGTATTATATTTCAGTTACTTGTGCATTCTGCAGGCTTTGTGCAGTGACTTTTTGATGTCATGCATTTTAACCGGCCAGTTCATGAGCATCTTTTTTGTGTCTGCTGGATTTTATTCTCCTCCTCTTTAGGGATGAGACATTTTTCAAAGCTCCCGGGGTTTCTCTGCGTTAACGGTGTTCAGGTTTTTCTCCCCTTAAAGTTTGTCTCATAATTAATCCTGCTTTTCCGCCTGCGGCAGCACTTTTCTGTGCGGAGTTTTGAGGGGAAACAGGTAGCTCTAATCGCTTGTCCTCATCTCTGAGTGTGATGACATCACAACCACTGGACAATTTTTTGCGCTAGCATATAGGTGAGGTCATTAAATGGGGTTTTGCGCTCTGATTCACCACTGAGGGCCAGTCACTCGTGTCCATCGGTGGGTGTTGTGAGCAAAGTTGTGGTGGTGTGTCAGTTTGTGTCCCCCCCAGTCCAAAACTTGCACTGATGACAGGTGACCGATGATGAAGGCACCGGGGCAAGAAATTAAAAAGCACAGAGGCGAGAAAAACGAAGGCAGTGAGAGAGGAGAGAAGACTGGCGGGTATTGTTATTAGAATATGACAGACATCGCAACACATAGAGTTTTAAACCTTTTAAACTGCAGTAACCCCTCGCTCAGCCACAGACACATCGGTCAGCAATAGACACCAGTAAACGTCCCACTAAGTGGGATGTGCAGCCCACATTAGCTCTCTGTGTTATATGTGAATATTGAACAAAAAATTAAATTATCTCTCATGCATATTTCATTATGCAAATTGTTGAATGATACTGTAAGAAAGGAGACTTGAGAGGTTTGGCATTCTTATTAAAAATATCTCAATGGGAGAATCTGGATGTTTTTAATGTGAATGTCACCTGTTTGACAGGTGCGCAGGAAGAGGGAGGGAGCGACTGAACAGTTGTACTAATTGAAAAAAAATATTCAGATGAGAAGAGAAAGGCTTGATCAGCCTTCTTAAAATAAACCTTTTCTTCTCGTGTGTTCATTGTCCCATAGTTTTACACACAATATTTTTCATTCGCGCTATTTCAATAATTAATTCAAACCAGGAAGCCTCATTGAGATGAAGTGGCACTTCAGTGCGGGATAGCATTTTATGTTATTAAATACATCTATCATGATAATATATGGGTTCCAACCATCCTCCAACAAATTATCTTTGGTGGTGAGGACGGGCCTCTGCATGTTTAATTACAAACACTTACACATAAATGTCATATATGCATTCTTATAGCAGAACACCTGCATGCATACAAACACAGACCCTCACAGGCACATGCTAATAGTGTGCTGCCTGACATAACCTGTGCTAATAAGAGTGAGAAATACTTACTTTTTGTGTGTCAGAGGAGAGGGCCCCCCTGATAATTAAAATTAATTATCTAGAGTCAAAATACTCTTAAAGCCATAGGTTATTGTTCTCACTGCTGCACACACACACACACACACACACACACACACCCACACCCGTACAGACAGAAAAACATCAGAAGTGTTCTTGCACAATAGCTCTTCAGTAGCTATTGTGGTCCGCCATGTGTACGACCGTGTTCAAAGATTCCATTAGCGTACAGGTGTACCAGTAAGGACATATTCTGCTCTCGTGTCAGTCTAAAGGGTCCTCAAACACAAATGACTCTTAAGTGTCAGGGTGAATGTAATGGCTTTATGAGTAGATATAATGCATCTCATTGCATATTACATCACACATTTTGGCTTTCAAAGACACACGCCTGCTTCTTTCACTGAGTGTTTGTGAGCATGTCTCTGTGCTTCTGGATGTGCTTAACTAAAATATCTGCCTTTTCCTTGTATAGATGCAACAACCGTACGCAGTGTGCAGTGGTGGCTGGGCCTGACGTCTTCCCTGACCCCTGCCCGGGCACATACAAATACTTGGAAGTCCAATATGAGTGCGTCCCATACAGTAAGTCGCCATTATTTTAAGTTTTTTAACATTTCCTGACCTCTTATGTCTGCAGTGGCACTGCTACAAGTCACACATGTCTCGTCTTCAGTAACGCTATTCATCCACATATTGTGAATGTGAGTGAAATGCGTCCGAAATACTCTAAAATAATCTAATTTCAAGATCTTGATACATATTTGTTGTTAGATTAGCGAAAGATTAGTGGTTGTGAAAAGCCTGCAGTGCTTCATGCTGACGTGCAGTTCGAATCTGAAATGAGCATCGGTAATCTGAGTAAGTTAATATGGGAAACTGTGATGACAGCACTCACTGGGAAAGTCAGAGGGAGGAAGCAGGAGAAGGGGTTGGGGTGAGGATGGGCTCCAGTGACGACAGATGGTGAGATGACCTTTGACCATGTGATAACAGACTGGGAGGTCATATTCACTGGAGTGAAACATTCATGGTTACAACCAACAACTGTGAAACTTTTTTTTTTTTTTTTTACAAGTATAGTTTTCCCCAAAATCTAGGTTACAGCACACTGCATAATAAATGCATAAGGGCTCAGGGTGGAGACTTAGTGGATTAAAGGCATCTATTTGTCCTTGATGTTTATTTCACACTACGCTCCAGCTTAGAGGGTTTGTATAAAGGCAAAGCAAAAATGCAACTTCTGTCTGTTTTATGAAAAAAGCTCCATCTATAATGATTCCCCCAGTGCTGCCTCTCACGAGTCACTTTTCTATCAAAAGAGGCGCTCAAATCGACTCGGGTCACGTGCCAGCCATACTTGATATTTGCCACATCTCAGGTGGAAAACCTAAAAACAGCCAAATACATTAATAATGCTACATGCTATATAAGTTATGGTTTTAAAATGCAGTGAGCAAGGACATATTAGTAAATGAGTAAAGAGTACAGGCACTGAATGGAGCAGAGGATGTCAGACCGACATTTATAGCAGATTCCAAACGTATCTTCCAGATGCGAGTAGATGATAATCAGTTTTTGTTTTAAACCCATCCATATTACACCGCCTCCTTTGAAAGGCTCACATGAATGCAGCCCATGTTTTGCAAAGAAAATGTGTCCATTTTTGCACACACGAGGAGCTGTATATCTTGTTGTCGACATGTTTTGTTCGTTACAAATATCTCTGTGGTAGAAGTCATAAAAGACGGGAGGGCATTCAGCGTTGGAGTTGAGATGAGATATAGTTGGGATTTGTTTACAGCCAAAAAAAGTCCATCTTCAAAAGTCAACTAAGTCTTGTCTGTAAATCTTACTTCTGCCAAAAATAGCAGAAAAAGTCAACTGAGCCTCTCTTGTTTTGAAGACATTTTTTAACTGAAATCGTGTTTTGAGTTGACTGCCTTGTTTCAAATTTTTGCCAGTTCTTTTTTTAAGAAAGGTGACGCTTCTCTGAGAACTTGTTTTATGTCTATTAGGGAAACTTTTCAGCCGGAATATTAAACTTCTTTTCGCTGTCTTCCCACAATACAAAAAGAGTGAGTCAGGATCTTAAACGTTAGTTTTTAACGCTTATTTCCTCCAAAGTGCTGCAGAAATCTTTTTCTGACATGGCCTGAGTATATAGTCTTGGCACCGTGGTCCATACAGACGGCCAAGGTGATCTCCCACACTGAAGCATTCAATTATGTCTGGGTAAACGGCTCTTGCCTGGCGTCTAGAATGACCAGCAGATTAAATAATAGGACTATCAGAGCCCTCTCTGGAGCAGATGGAAACACAACCTGATACCTGCTTAATGCCCCACCAAGCGCGCGCGCACACGCTCACGCGCCGCAAACATGCATGCGTCAAAACAGGGTGTGTGTTTTCGCTCTTGCGTTCATTTGAAACTTGTCTGCATGTTTTGTCTTTACCGTCAGAACGGCGCACCTGCTTGAAAATAGGTCACTACTCATTTCGCAGATTAATCACTGTGAAGAACAGTAGCTCAGGTACAATTGAGTGTGCGCGCTGATCTGATAAACAATGGGTCTGTCAGGGTAACATTTCCAACCCCCCCCCCCCCCCCAAAAATAGACAGCATCTGAAACCAAAGTCATGAGAGAGCTCACCTAACAGAGGGAGGGACATGAAGAGAGAGAGAGATGGCACAGTGGAGAAAAAGATAGAGAAGGAGAGAGAGAGATGGAGCATTGTAGAGGGAGATAGAGAGAGAGCCTTTGAGAGTACATTAGCAGTTTCCGTGTTCTGACTAAGTGTTCAGGCTGGATCAGGTAGCGCTGTGATATACTACCTGGTTCCTGTGGGTGAGTTTAGCCATGAGAAATGTTGCACAATGTTGCAGAGAGAAGTATGGAGTGTAAAGGTGAAGCGGGTCCGAGGATAGTGTGATTTCGCGTTTCTCACATTGCTTTGTCTGCGAATACCTCAGGTTTTACGTGGCGAGACCCTTCACAGAGCCCTCGTATGGCATCCTTCAAATATTTATGGAATCAATTTTCTTTGAGAGGCATAATCATGTCTGAACCTTAGACAGAGATACTCCTGTTCGCTGACATTCAGGCCGGAGATCCAGCTGTCTATGATCAAGCTGGCGTGCCTGCCATAGCAAATCAATGCTGTCAGCCGCGTTGTTGTGAAAGATACGTTTTGTAAGACATTAAGCGGTGATATATCTCCAAAATGTTGCCATAAATCAAGAAGGATCAATAAAGGAGGCTTGTTTTCTGAAATATATGACAGTGCACTCAAACTGTCATGTTCCTAAAACACTCACAAGCTGCAACTTTAACAAATCATCATGTTTACATTGGAAACAAGGGTTGGCTTTTGTGCACTCAAATGGCTAATGCCAAGGGACATCCATAACTCAAGTGGGCGTCCCACAGCGTTAAGTGCACTGGCAGCGCTGGTTGGTGAGTGTAAACACCTGACCCACAGCGATCACCTCAGAGGCCAGGTGTTGCTAATCACACACTGATTGCGGCCAAGCCAGAGAGTCACCACTTCATCTTGTGGACATGCTTTTCCAGAGCCCTGATGCTGAAGTCGAGCTGCTACGTTTCCTGCTGCATGGATATTGTAAACAAATCTCAAAGTGGGTTGTAAAACAGGTAATTAAATTATGTGCGGTTCAGTTTTCAGGGAAATTTTGCCCCTCCACTTCCCCTCCTTTTTTTTTTTTTTTTTTTTTTTTTTTTCTTGAGGATTCTTGGCTTGCGCTACCTTCACAGCTCTTCATCTCTCCTCCCTGCACTGCGGGTTTCTGGCTGTTTTCCAAAGCTAAAATCAAGTGCTCTCTCGCTTTCTCTCTCTGGTTCTCTGTGGTATGAGTGTGTGGCAGTCAAGTGCCAAACTAGCCAGCTAGCTTTGGCAGTAATTAGCCACCTGTGTATACTTTCTCATAGCACTGCAGGCAGACTATAAATATCCATACATTAGCACACTACTGTACAAATTGCTTCTCCAAGGCAGCTCTCACACAGGGATACATTTAATCTCTACAAAGACACGATGCTGCAGAAAAGAGATATGATGATTTGTATTGTTTCATTCATGGTCATCCATTAAAAAAAAAAAGATGAGAAAGCTTGGAATTATGTCTGCGCATTTGCTCATCTTCATGCAATACACCCTGGCTCTCCAACTGTCATTATGAAGCAATTAGCCTACTACCACATTTAGTGTATTAATCAGAAAAGCCAGTGATATGTTATGCAATACCCATGCAGTCTATTTTAGACAATAGAACTTGGCTCACTAGGAAAGCTAATTAAAAGATAAAATCACCTTCTTGTTTGTCCAATTAAAGACTTCTGTCAGATTGGACCCTTGGAATAACTTCATCATGATAACATGTGTGAGTGTGCGCGTGTTGTCGTGGAAACAATGGCTCACAGCTAGGATTCGGCCCTCGCATGCGTGCGTCCCTCTCTGTATGGGCATGTACAGTACTGTCTGTGTGTGTTTGTGCGTACACATATGCGGGCGATTTTGTGTTTCCCAGAGAGAGCGAGGGAAGATGGAAAGGAACCAAAGAGACAGAAGGAGAGAGACGGAGTGAGGGAGCGACAGCGGAAACGGAGATAGAGAGAAATAGGTTAGACGAGGCCAGCAGACGAGGAGCAGAAAGAATGAATTAACTGATAAAAGACACAGTGCGAGAGGTGGACCGGGTTTGGGTTAGGGGGAAGTGGTGGAAATATAGAGGACGGAGCGGGGAGAATGATGGAAGAGAAAGGCACAGCGTGGAGCGACGAGAGAGAATGGCAGGTGAGAATGAGAGGACAGAGAGGAAGAATAGAATAAAGCAGAGCGGAAGAGGAAAAGGTCCGTGTCCACAAATGACCTTGGGCTTTCGCTGGCTGAGCTGATTGGAGATCAGAGATAATAGTGGCGAGGCTGCTGTCGCCACTCGTCTGCGGGACCACGCATACACGCACGTTACACACATTCACAAGCGCATACACCGTCTTTCCTCCTAGACGAATACCTCCTTAATAAACCATATGCTTTCAATAAAAATGCTAATTATCTTTACACTGCAGCATAGTCAGGTTAACACTGCTTCTGTGTGTGTGTGTGTGTGTGTGAGAGAGAGAGAGAGGAATAGAAATGGAAAGAGAGAGGGAAAAAGACAGATCAGGCATCCAAGGTACAGTGTCAGAGCCGTTCATGTGATTAAAGACATTTTGAAAAATTGAGAAAATGGCATGGCAGATATTAATGAATATTTAGATGATTTTTAATGAATGTGCAACTAGACAGGCGATACAGTCTCACAACAGAGCATTACTGCTGGTGTTATTGTTCTGCTGTTGTTTTCTAATATTCATTCAAAGCCTTGCGAGGAATAAATGAGCACATTTCTTTTTTTTTCTTTTTTTCCTTGAGTTGCTACAGAACCAACTCTTCAATAGTGCAGTCTAAGTGGTTTTGTAAATGATCAGTCAAAGATACTAGGTAGATAAAAACATGCCACACCTCTGCAGGATTCAATTATGAACAACACCGAGAGCAAGATTGAGAGGAGATGCTTTCTTGTTGACATTTTCTCTGGGAATAAAGGACGTTTTCTGGCGAGCTGTTGTCGTCCATGTTTCTTCTCTTCTTCCTGGAGCCACCGTTGGCGCTGAATTAACAGTAGCACAAAAGACATCTCTGCCTGAACTCACCTTGAGAAAACCTTTTGATAAATGTATGTTTACCTCTGTAAAATCCTGCGCACCAAAAGATGAACAACTGCGATGCGTGAAAAACATTTCTTATCCTTGTCATGGAGATTAAAAACATTGATGTCTTGAAAAAAAAATAGCATCGCAATGAGATCGCCAATAGAGGCGCTTGCTAATCTGGCGAAACAACGAGCAGCAATACAAATTGAATGACATTTGTTTGACATTTTGTGTGCCATTTAGTATATTTGTTGCTGCCACACTTTTTCATTTGAAATCTGTTAGTTACCAAGAACCTTGAACTCTGCGTGTTTTTCATTGTGTCTGGGAGGTTGTAGGAGAGACTCAGGTGATGTGCAGTTCTTGCTCTTCTGTGTCATTAATGCCCGTCTTCTCAACCGCAAAGTATCTCTTTGTATCGTTTAAATGCGAGCAAGTATGTGTGTTTCTTCCATCAATATCTGCCGTTCCATCGCGCGCACACACTCACACACCGCCCTGCAGAGACACACTATCTGCTTTCTTTCCCAGCTTTTTACACAAGGGAACCGCTTCCTTGTGGTGAATGGTAACGGCACACACGCATGATACACACACAACACATGTACACACTCACACAAACACACGAGTGTACACACGCATACACACACACTTTTCAGGTTTAACACGATCTCCTTCCAGAGATTGCTTATTTATCGGGAGTTGTGCTAAGCCGCACTAGTTACTATGCATTTTTCATGAGCCTAGGATTTAATGGTTGCTTGTGTGTGTGTGTGTGTGTGTGTGTGTGTGTGTGTGTGTGTGTGTGTGTGTGTGTGTGTGTGTGTGTGTACGTCTGTGTGTTTCTGTGCGTCACATGTGTTTGTGTATGTCTTGTGGTTGGTGATGAGTTTTGGCTTTAATATGCTAAAGAATTTATGCATGTACTGTGCAATATGTAGTGCGCTTGTGCTATATATAAACATGTGGCATCCGGAAGCCCTTCCAAATGTTTTCCCTTTGAGGACTCAGCTTCTCTCTCTCTCTTTCCTTTCCTTTCCTTTCCTCTCCTCTCCTCTCCTCTCCTCTCCTCTCCTCTCCTCTCCTCTTGGGAGACCAGTTCCATTCAGCACGTCTCTAACGGTCTTGAAAGACACAAGGGCACTGCCTGCAGGATTAGGTTTCTGCCATGTTCACATTCCACTCAGCCCCCCTGGGAGAAAGGTGGGATGGAATTCGTATGTTTAAGAGGTTTCGAGCAAGTGCGCACATTTCATTGTGGGGCCGACATGAGCAACCTTCTGTCGAAGCTCTGAGGATAAAGCTTTGAATATAATAGACAGGGAATTGGTGTTGGGGTTGAGGCAAACCAGTGCATTCAGTGTGCTTCCACCTCCACACACAGATGATTACACACTCATGCGCAGAGTCACACAGAGTAGGTGACATACACAAAACATTTGCACACCCACTGTGCATCAGAAAGCATTTTAATGTGGTCGGTTTTGGCTCGTCCACTGAAATGCTATCCCAGTAATCAAATCAATTTTCTGGTTTTCATTGCTCTGTTGCTATTAGCATACATTAAAAAGCTCATTATTTCAGGTCAGTTTGTATTGCTGTGTTTTGTCGTGCTCTGGGAAGAGATTTTCTATGTTTTTCCATGTCGTGTCATGGTCTTGTGTGTTTGCTCTCAGTGTCCCTCTCCCTTTCTCCGTCGGTCTGCGTGGCACATGTGTGTGTTCCTCCACGTACGTGTGTACAACACATGTGAGATACTTTACTGTCAGATAGCATCCCAGTTGCAGTGCAGTCTCCTCAGACGATTACGTAATGTTATTACCAATCACACATGGAGAGCATCCTGGCACTCTCACAAGGTTAGGATGAAATATGAGAACGATTATGGAGATCTGAGATTGTATTATCATGATTTCCTTATTATTGCATCATTAATCTATTTTTGTCTCTTGTCTCTCTCTTTCTCTCTCCCTCTCTCCCTCTCTCCCCCTCTTTTGCCTTCAAATCTGTTGCCTTTGGCTCATGCAGAAGTGGAACAAAAAGGTAAGTCTGCGAAACAAGCACGCCCACATTCACACATGCACACATGCTCAAAATCCGGGGTTGGGTGTCACTTTTTGATGCCAGTGCCTGAAGCGTTTTGTACCTCATGGCAGACTGACATCTCTTTCAAAGTCAGTGCTTCTATATTAAGACAGCTTGATCTCAGCATATAGAGGCAATTTCGAAACACTGGTTCTCATTAGACACACTCCAGGCCAATATTATTCCATGGTATCGTGTAGAATGTCACTTAACAAACTCTCCACGGGTCGAGCACATTTTTATGATGAGCCAATGAACAGAGAATTACATTGACATTTAATATTTCAAATGCTTCCCCGTGATATGAAAATTATGCCAGCGCTTTGAATAGCCAATGAAAATCAAATCAATATTCCCAGCCCTTGCACGGGATCTGGAATTCTATTATTGGGAAGAATGGGAAAACCACAGTGCACATCTGGCCTGTCTGTGTGTGCGTGTGTGTGCGTGTGTGACAACATTCCAGTAAAATTACAAAGGTCCCTATGACTCCGGTCGCACTGGCTTCCCAGAATTTACTACATCTCCCACACCACTCATAAAACATGACCCCAGTATTCCAAGATGGGAATACCAAGCACGGAGTGGGAAATGAATTATGGTAACAATTGCAGAAACAGCAGGCGATAAAAGACATGTTCGGTTCTACAGTTGGTTGTTCTTGACAGAGATAGAAAGGGAGAGAAGGGAAGAAAGAGCTATGAGACTAATGAGGAGCTGGGGAGGGAGGAATGGGAATAGAGGGAAAGGGGGGGAAGTAGAACAAAATGTGCCATTTTCTCTTTTTCTCTTTGCTGTGAGAGCAGGGTATTATCTGTTGAATAGGAGGCATGCTGTTGCTGTGCTTAAGAGTGACAGTGACTATACAACATCCAAATCACAACACAGTGAGCCTATCATGTCATCGTCACTCACTGGTGGTTAAGGTTAAGTTAAAACACAATGTAACATTTATGAAAGGAGGCAAACATTTTGCAGGCGCTGTCGGAAAAATCTGGAGAGAGCAGTTGACATTTCGCAGCGCCTGCATGGAAATGTGTCTAATGTGAAAATTTTGTCACTCGTTCCTCAGTTTTTCTCTGCCCTGGCATTCTGCGGGGAGTGTACCAAAGCGAGCATCTCTTTGAGTCTGATCACCAGTCGGGCGCATGGTGCAAAGACCCTCTGCAAGCCTCAGACAAGATCTACTACATGCCCTGGACGCCGTACCGCACAGACACGCTGACAGAGTACTCGTCAAAGGAGGACTTCATCGCAGGCCGCCCCACCACCACCTATAAACTCCCACATCGTGTGGATGGGACAGGTTTTGTTGTATATGACGGCGCGCTGTTCTTCAACAAGGAGCGCACCCGCAACATTGTAAAGTTTGACCTGCGCACTCGCATCAAGAGCGGCGAGGCCATCATTGCCAATGCCAACTACCACGACACCTCGCCATACCGCTGGGGGGGCAAGTCGGACATTGACCTAGCGGTGGACGAGAACGGGCTGTGGGTGATCTATGCAACGGAGCAAAACAACGGGCGCATCGTGGTGAGCCAGCTCAACCCCTACACCCTGCGCATCGAGGGCTCGTGGGACACCAGCTATGACAAACGCTCTGCCTCCAACGCCTTCATGATCTGCGGCGTGCTGTACGTGGTCAAAACCGTCTACGAAGATGACGACAATGAAGGGACGGGGAACAAAATCGACTACATGTACAACACCGATAAGAGCAAGGAGATGACAGTTAACATACCCTTCCCTAACTCCTACCAGTACATCGCTGCAGTGGATTACAACCCGAGAGACAACCTGCTGTACGTGTGGAATAACTACCACGTGGTCAAGTACTCGCTGGACTTTGGCAACAATGGTAGGTCTCACCTTCAACCTAGTTCCTCTTTACTCCTCCCCCTCCTCCTCCTCCTCCTCCTCCCATCATTCTTAATGGTTTTCAACATAGCACCGTGTGTAATAAGAAGAAAAAAGATGCATGTTTGAGTACTTTCCCAGACTACAATAATTGGACAGGCTCTGTTGTGATTTTTTCGAAATCTTCACATGAAATACCTTGGCATATGTGCAGTGCTTTTAATATTCATTCATTTTAATATTCACAATGATAAGTGCTTTTTGTTGTGACATAAGGAATACTTACAGCCACTAATCTTCCCCCAATAATTAATTCTGCAAAATGACTTAAAAAGAAAGAAAAGCACCATCTGTGCTGTCACGATTCTCATTTATGACTATTCCCCCACCGTCCCACCCATGGAATCTACATGTCTTTATAATTCAAAGAAACAAAAACTTTTCGAGATGGTTCTGGATATACCATTTATGTTCTAGATGTAGGCAGAGATGCAGTTTGTGTTTCTGCTTTATGTTACCAAAGAGAAACTTGCAAAGGCATCAGAAAGACTGCCTTGATCTCTGCCTTCAGAGGAATATTTCTAATGATGTCATGCTGTGCTTTACATACTGTAAATGCCTCTTGCCTTTTACTTTACCACTTGCCAGCACTTTACTTCAGTTTCCCCAGCTGTTTAACAAATCCTAATGCATGTCTCGAGAATGCAGCCAGGAGTGTCTGGAGGGAGGATGAACTAATGCTGCTTTCATACAGGATGTCCGCTTTAGACACTGTGAAGATGCTTCAGCCTGTGTTTGACTGGTTTTGTTTTTGTTGGTTTATTGTTGACCCAAATTCAGATGAGGCTACAGTTATTTTCTCTAGAAAAAACTCTTTGGAGTTTACTACAGTAAAGCTGCATTGATCAATATTTGGAGTGAAAAGGAGCTGCTCATAGAAGCAAACCACAAATAGTTACTTCTTGACTCCAGCTCTAAGCATTTAGCCTTAGCCACAGTTGGCAGCTATTATTATTATTATTATTTTTTTTACCAAAAAGCATTGATAAACTACCTGTACACTACCCGCCACTACCTGCTTAGCACCAAACAGCAGACAATCAAAGTTAGCGAGTGGCTGGTGAATATAGTGGTGCATTTAGTGGCTAAAAGCCAAATATTTCCCTAACGGGTTGGTGGAGACCAAAACAGAGCTAAAAGAAAAGTAAATATTGAACTTGCATTCGTCTTATATGGTGAGAACATCAGTGTTATGTTGTGGCCAAAAAATACGTTGACCGCCCTAATTCCATTCATCTTTGTGCTTGGTCGGTTGCGGTTCTTCTGTATGAAACTCACCGATGTGCTTGTTTATCTAAGCTGTACGGTGTCTCACCCATTTTCAACCCAGGTCTGGAGGGTCATGAATCCAGTTTGCAGGTAGTCTCATTTATGTAAGCCAATAATACGGGTGTTAACTATCATTGCTGTGTCCGTCTGAAAGGCCAAGGAACACTGTCTGACCCAGAGCGACTCTCTGTCAACCCTGTTGTGAGGTTAGAGTGAACCCTCCTCTCCTTTCTTTGCCTGGATGGAAGGGCTTAGGCCTCTGGAGCCTGAAGGGCTATTTGCCCAACGTAATTGCCTTTCAGCACCTTTCTATGGAGTGGTCAAGGCAGTCTGGCTGCGTGTCTTATTAAATGATGTCTGAATTAATGCATGCTCTTACACGCAGTTAGGAGGCACAGAACAAGGAATTATAGAGAGAGGCAGCACTAAACTTGGTTTCTACCGATCAGTGTGCATGTGTGAAGTGAGGCCACGCTGTAAAAATGCGTGTGTGCGTGTGTTTATGCATGCATAATGGTGTGCACGGCCGTGTCGTAATGTGCTAATGCACTTAGAGCATGAGTTTGTGCTTCTCTATTCATGAGCATGCATACGTGTTTATTGGTGTACGCTTGAGAGTGTGATCACTCTCATAATGGAGCTCGGGGTGTCTCTGGAGGCTCTAAAGAGATCAATGGGGATTCAGTGTGGAGAATGACCTCCAGTGCACGGCAACAAGCCAGACTGCTGACCAGCAGGAGATAAATACATACAATCAATGCAGCCCCACTCCTTTACTCGCCTCCTTGCTCCGCTCCCTCACTCAATGAAGACAAGGATTAACTGCATGATTTTCTCATTCTTTGGAAAATGAGGGGACAAGTCGATTCATTCCACTTTTATGTTGTTCTATGTGGACGCTATATTTTGCTCTTCGCTCTGTCTAGCCTTGTCTAAGGCATTTTTTATGCTCACTATCAGTATATTAAGTATATGTGGCACGGTGGCACGGTGGCAACACTGTCGCCTCACAGCAAGAAGGTCCCAGGTTCGATTCTCGCTGCGGGCCTCCACCATGCCTTCAGTGCCTGCTGCTTGAGGAAAAAAGGCCTTTCTGTGTGGAGTTTGCATGTTCTCCCCGTGTTCACCTGGGGTATCCTCCATAAAATATACCCCCACTAAAAACATGCAAGAAGATCACCACCTGACCAATGGTGACACAAGGAACTGGGTCCCCGGGCGCCGGTTGGATGGCAGCCCATCGCTCCTGGTCTGCCGCGGAGGAAGGACGACCAGGATGGGTTAAAGGCGGAAGATAAATTTCACCAGTGCATGGCGTGTGTGGGCATGATGCATGTATCTGTGTGACGAATAAAGGGTTTTGTCCCTCTGATTCTTCTGATATACAATGAAGTGGCTATGATCAAACCTGGTATGTTCCAGCCCTGATGGGGTTTTTTTTTTCTTAGTTCAGGAAACAGGCCAAAGGAAGGGGCCATTCTGAGGGTTTCCACTCATTGCTGATGTAGTGTATTGCTCCCCCTGCTTTTGTTTCAACTCATGTGGACTTCTTAAAGATATGAAACGAGGCAGGAAATGGGCCATGGAGTGTGATAAGGCCGAGGTGGGCCACTGAGGACTCAGTGTAATTGGGGTACAACGTAGAGCACCACTTACAGTGTTTTGTCTGTCCAGCTGGCTAACAAAGGCCGTTTAGAAGAGTTCATTCTGAAGTATTGGCATTGTTTGGACTCAAGACACACATCCTAAATTAAGTGAAAATAAGTCTTAATTTAAGTCATAATTTTGCCAATTCTGTAATACTAGATTTTAGTTCTGTCAAGTATTGGTGTTCATTGTAAGACAACATTAAACACTGCTGTGTGTGAGATGATTGGATTGTTTTTTTTGTTTTGTTTTTCATAAATAAACAAAAAGGGGTTCAGAAAAAAAAGGTGTTTATATCCCTCTAAGTATAAGGTATTGAATAAAGTATTGAAGCATAAGAATTTAAACATCACTGGGAGGATATAAAAAGGAAAGTTAGTTCACCGTAGGCCAGCAGATAATATAAAGGTGTTCTCTCATGTATTCCATCACACCAATGATGCAGCAGAAAATGATCTTTTTGAAATGCATATTCTCCCTCCCTTGGTACTTGAGAAGAAAGTGAACTGCCTCTCTGCATTCATTGTTTCCCATGTCTGTTTGTGTTTCTTCTTTGTCTATTAAATACCCGTTCTTTCTCCCCCTGTCTCTCACACAAACATGTTCACTCACAATGGCAGGAATCTCGATATTTCCCCTTCCTCTTCTCATATATCTTTCCCTTTAACTCCGTGTTTTGCACTGTTTTTCTCTCTGTCGCCCTTATCTACCGCTTATATTGCCCTCCTTTTTCTGCGCTCACCCCTTTACCCCACTCACACAAGGCTATTTCATCGAGTGTCCTTAGATGTATATATCATAGAGGCCCAGTGCGTGGATGCCGACATAGAGTCAAAGTCACTTGCGTCTGTGTTACCCCATCCTTCTGCCACACGCTCCCCAAACACTCCCTCACTCTCTACTGTTTATGGAGTTGTTTCATCATGTCTTCTTACATGCATATTATAGAGGCCTGCCCTACGCAAGCGGCATGGCTCCAATGAAACATTTGAATAATTTATCACCTCCAGTCTGCCTTGCCACACTTTAGAAAGTTTTCCCAACAAAGTCGCAAAATTATTCATGTTATCCGCATCTTCAGGAAAGGAGGGGCAAACAGAGCCAAAACTGAATAGATCCCAGTGTGTACACACTGCCTTTCCCGTGTTTGTTTCACCTTTATTATCTTTCTCTATCTCAGTCTCATTTTCTCCTGCTACCTGCACCTCTCTGTATTTTTTTCTTTCATCCTTGGTGCAGATTTTCACAGGCTTTAAGTCTCACAAGCACTGTGTGTTCACTTTGTCGTGCTGCCGCCTCACTCGAGCCCTTTAAGGTAATGATCTACTTAAGTTCTTACAGTCAAGTGAGACAATCTGATAGCATATTCTATTGGATAGAACAAGCACACTGAAATTAGTAGAACAGGAAAGGTACATAAGTAATTTTCCTGAGCAACCCCGGAGGTATTTTGTTGTTGTTTTTTGCACCTACTTACAATAATGATTTCAACTTTATTCTAACTTACGTCAGAGCGTTCACCTTGTGCAAGATTATTTCAGTGCTTTTACACAGATGTGCGATGTTCAGTTTGCACAGTTTAAAAAAATCTGATGCTACATTTGTATTGCCCAAAATCAGGCACCAAACATTAACACCTACAGCTTCTCATTCCTTCCTCTAAACTACGCTGTTAAAAACAATGATTAACAATGAAAAATTGCTCTAACCTTTAGAGTCTGCTTCTTAGTGCTATCTAATAAGATCAGAGATTTTTTTTAATTTTTTTTTTTTTTTCCATTTGTCTTTGATTTGAGAGTTTCAACGCAATTTGCTCAAGCATCATTTTGGTGTTCGTAGGGCTTTGACAAGTGGAAACTCTGTGTAAATCGGTGTGAAATCCATGTAACCACAGATAAAAACTCAATTATACTAGCCCGTTGCTTACTTCAGTCAGATATTTAAAATGTCAAAAGTGATATCCTCAATCTTAATTAGAGAGTAATCAAACGCTGGCATTCTATTCTAATCCCTTAAACACACAGTTATATAGAGATGACCTCTGCTGGCCACTCTGTCAGTTCACGGAAATTTAAATGTTCACCTTTGAACTCTTAATGGATGGAATCACAGTGCTCCATTTCCTAAGGAAGTCAAGCATGGAGTATCTATTGTCTTTACCCCCCTCCATTTATTTACACCATCCTCCCCCACCTATCCTCTCCCCTCCTCTCCTTTCCTCTCTCTTTTTTCATTGGCACCAGATTGCAATCAAGCGACAGGACTAAGCAGAGCAGGAAATGTTGGAAGCAAGCTAAAGTGGGGAGAATAAAAAGAGTTAATGGTTGAAGTGGCAACCCTCTTTCACCAGATCACTGATTAGACCAACTCTCAGCACATTTCTGGCTTCTCACACCAAATTGTGTGCGTGCGTGGGTGTGCACATTGTCTGTGTACAGTCCCTGATAGACCTGACTGTTCACACCACTTCAGATGATTGAGCTCTGTTAAAATAAAAGCAGGTTTACTTAGTGTGTTTATGATTGTTTGCAAAACATAAATCCTTGGATTCAGAATTTTATTCTCCCAGTTGTGGGACTGCGATGTTGTTAATCATGTGTATTGGATCTGATTTCTCAAACAGAACTGTTCAAGTCATACTGCACAGCATCAAACAGTATTTTTCAAGGCAACATGAACATATAGTCTTTTACGCCTCAATCTCCACTCCTGCTCTCACCTCTGTCCTCTCTCCTCTTCGTTTTTTACCTCCTGCCTTCTCCCTCCCTGCCTACCTCCCTCCTTCCCAAATAGCTTACGACACAGCCGTCTCAGCAGACACTGGGCTCTGCTTCAGAGAGTCTGGTGCACCTGTTCCTTGCCTGCAGTGTGTCCTTATCGATTGGATTGCCCCAGCCAGACCCTCTGCATGCGTTTGGCCTCCACACCGCTTCTCTTCTGCCAAAAAGCAGATGCCAAATTAAGCAGGCCTAGCCTAGGACGACAGGGTGGAAGGGAAGCCCACAGCCTCACAGGAAGTAAATACAGAAGAGAGCAGCGAGCAGAGTGTGTCGCTGTGGCTGTCTATTCAGATTTCATTTTGGAAATGTAGGAAAACGTGCAGGAGGGCACCAAAGTGGATACAATCTTAATCTCTAAATGATGGGGCTTGGTGATAAATTATGGGGAGCAAAATATTGAATAGCCACAGGGTCATTTGCAAGGCTACAGCGCTCATTTTACCACAGTAATAGGATTTCGCTGGATGCCAACTATATATTCATTCTGCAGCTGTTGTCCAATAGGAGAGGCACGATCTGGACTTTAAAGCAATATGCTGATGATTCCCTCAATTATTAAGCAGGGAAACAAAAAAAAAAAAGAAACTGGTCTGTCCCATTAGGTTTTTGCTTTGAACAAGGGAACTTCCCCTGATTAAGAGAGAAGCATGTAATTGGCAAACTTGCTTCAGGTGTCTCCAACCTCAGCAGAGGGATGACATGATTACGCAACCGGTAAGCCGACAGGGCTGAGCGGCGGCTGATGTGGCGTCTGTATGTGACACATAAGCTGTGGAACGTGGTGGTGCCTGCCAGCCATCTTGAGGGAGGCTCTATTAGTTGAGGTTGTTTTCTATCTCAAAGTATCACCGCTTTGAAGTGCTCCATTCTGTCTTATCAGCAGGCGCGAGCCACTCGCCACAAGCTCCGTGTGTGCGTGAGTGTGTGTTTTGCATTGCACTGAAACGAGTGAAAAAAGTAAATTTCTGTTCAAGTGTGTGCGTATCTGCATGCGCGCGTGTGTGTGTGTGTGTGTGTGTGTGTGTGTGTGTGTTGCTTGGAGCACAGCTGAGTGTCTGCACAAGTGAGTGTGTGTGTGCACTCCAGCCATAGGGGCAGTGTTATCACAGTATGCAGCCCTATTCAGTGTCTATGCTACTATCCAGCCTAGAAAGCTTTGTGCCCTCCAGATTATCATTTCACTGGTACCCCTCTGGATCCACCCCTCCCTGCTGATCAGGATGGTGTGTGTGCATGTGTGTGTGGAGGCAAAGAGGCGGCAACTTTTAAGGAAAGTGCAAGAAAGTAATCATCTTGCATATTAAGAAGACCATACGAGTATAATAGACAGTTCGGTCTCAGCTCTGTGAAACTTCTGCCTTAATTCAAATCCCTCTTCTCTTTGCTTCTGTTCCACTCCCTCCCTCTCCCTCACTCGCTGTCTGCCGCTTTTCTGACGATGTGGGAAACTTGCCAGGGGAAGTTCATTTTCCCTCTCCTCTCTCCTCCCTGCCTTCTACCTTTTGTGTTGTGGATTTACGATCCCTCTGTTTACCGAGTGAGAAGTCAAGCGCATTCTCTGCAAAACAGAGCGGAGGCAGAGACAGGCAGTCTTACCCACACAGAAAAACATCGCCACACACAGTCATATGCACACACACACACACACACACACACACACACACACACACACACACACACAGGCACGTCTGTCTGCATGTCAGATGATCATGTGCTAGCATCCCAGGCTGACTGACAGCGTCTCTATGGCCACTCCAGTGTGGTGACAGATAGACAACTCCAGGAACAAGTTTACTGCCAGCCTGCCATTGTCTCACCTTCCCAATGGGCTTGCTACGGGTCAGGAAAACAAACAAAATACAAGAGTCGACAAAACATTCTCACCATTCCAGCTGTTCTGGAGCTTTCGATCGTACCAAACGGCTTTCTTCAGCAAAGAGTTTGCCAGATGCCTTGAGCAGTAGATGTTTGAATTTCACTTTCTCTGACCACTGAAAGGACTTCTCATCCATGTTAGCTCGACAGCTGAAATCAAAAGTCTATTCTTGACCATGTGGACAGCAGCAGACAAAAACTGCCAGGGTCCATTAGTAGTTCTGCAGCTTTCAACTACATGGCACACTCCCCTCTTGACCAGAAGAATAGAATAGAATTAGGGCGTATCAGCAATTAGTGGTATTGTCTCATTATGATTTGCTCACATTGTGCTACTGTGAGTTAGAAATTTTGTTCAAACAAATGATTTCAAGCAAATTGTAATTAAAGGATGAACAAAAATAATAGTGAGGATTGTGTTTTATATATTTGAGGAGTGTTGCCAATGACACGGTTTGTTAAATTACACCTTATTTATTTAACTGATTGTGATGCTGCATGCATACACAGCGTCAACGAGGAGCCAAATGTATCGGCCACTGCAAGATAGAATCATTGGTGAAGGGCTTAATCCTGAGCCAAAGCAGCAACAATGCATTTCTTACGTTTCTACAGTAAAATGTGGCTGTTGAAGAGCCACGCTTATCATGCGGCATGTAATATAACTGACATTTTTCCTAAAGCATATCTGTCAAGATATGTCGCCCACATGCAGGGCATACACAAAGTGCTGAACTCTTAACTGAACTTATGACTGTAGTTTTACTTTGTGTCACACGCTTGTTGTTTTGGCATCAGTCGCGGCAAAGAGTGCAATGTTTAGGTTGGCTGACATCATGAAGTTGTCATAGCGCATTTAGTCAATGCTTCCTAAGCTTAAACGCAGGGAGATATGTCAGTCCCCATGAGTACAACCTCTAGCCTTTTTCTCTATAAATGTTTCATGAAGCTGTTATGTCATGTTGCTGTAGTTCAGCACAGCATCTTTCACATCATCCTGAGTGATGCAAGTGATGAATTCAGCACGTGACAAGATCTTGTTTTTTTTTTTTTTTTCATCCAAGTGTCGCAAAGGAGAGAGCAAAGGAGGACAAAATAAACACACAGGAGAGCGCACTTGAAAGAGAGCGCTGGGAAATATAGAAATGGAGATAGGGAGAATTAAAGTGTGGCAGAAAGTGAAAGGAAGTTATGAGTGAGCGATCAAATCAGGTGGAAAATGTCAAGAGAACAGGAAGGTAGAGGGATGGAGATGCATGGGTAGTGAAGTGCTATGGCCCCTTGCCTGTGATGCTTGCAGGCTTTTGTGTTACCTCACCTCAAGCTGCCAGCCCCTGTGTTTTCTCCCGCTGTACTCAAATGACAGCAGACATCAACCTCAGACAGACGCACACACATGCACGCACACACACACACACCATTACTCTTCCATTGTTGTGGCAGAGGCCCTAATGGAGCTTCCCGTTTGAGTAGAGATAGACGCACACACACACACTGGCTGTCTGTTTTGTAAGTACACACATGCGCGCACACACACACACACACACACACACACACAGATTGACAGCTAGTCCCTAGGCCACTGCTGCTACGCATGATTGATGGCAATGTTCCGTGGAGAATGCATGAGGCAGGGCGGCAGTGATTCAGGAACGGGGAGCAGCACAGTTTAGGTACGGAAACACTCCATTGAGTTGTGGAGGAAGAGAACAGAACGTACAGGAGGAGCAGCATGTTGCATGGCTGTCAGTCAACCAGACAGACAGACAGAGGAGGGGGAGGGGGGAGGGGGTATGGGCTCTTTAATTAAACCTAAAATCCACAGGAAGGGACAACTTCGGTTCACAGTAAATAAACACCCAGTCTTTCCCACCACCCACATGTCCACGCGCTCACACTTCATTCACTGCACTCACACCTTCCCTTTAGCCCCAAAGGAGCAAAAAAAAAAAAGACTTTTACCAAAAAACTACTGTAAGCTAATTTTGTGGACATTACATCCCAAATCAGACCTCATAGAAATCTCTATACAGTGCAGCAAAACCCATCGGGTTACAAATATTATACCAGCCTGTGCTGGTTAAATTCTTACAATCACAGCCGTTTCCTGAACAACACATACAGCCCCATTGAGAGATGACAAACTCTATAACCCTTCAATGTCAATGACCAGCATGTTGTACATATTATGGCCTTAGGCACACCAACCCCCTCAGACAGAGAAACACAAGTGCCTGCGCTTTCCATTTTTGCTGAAAATCACGGAGTAGAGAATTTTTCACATCGGCGCAGACTCAAAGCTGCACAAGGCAACCTCACACTTTTGCTACTCCGACTGGCAGCGAGCGATAGCTGAATTTTTGAGAGCTTGAAGGACTCCATTACCCAGAAATCATGTAGCGTGGTGTCGGTATATTGCACACTCTTCAGAAGAAAATAAATCATATTCATAGTTGCAGGTTGGCGTGGAGGTGGTGAGGAAAATCTTTTAGGCAAGTTCAGCCTGGGTCAGCTTTCTCTGGACTCTGGAATATTTCACTGTTAGGTTTAGGTTTCCTTATTGTGTGTTGACAGTATTCTTACAACTAAACATGGAGCCTGAGATTATAGAGAAAAATATATTTCTCTTGTAAAAGTCGCAGCACATGAAACTGTGAGAACTCTGTGCTTATGTGTGTTTGTCTCTCTATTTGTTTGCATGCTTGCTTTGATATGTACTTGAAGAAATCCACATGCTGTGAATTTGTAATAGGAAGATGAAGAAAAGACTGTTGTTATCAGCCATATAGGCCTGCAAGCAAAGTATATTGAGTGTGCTGCATTGATTTGGCATAAGCACTCAGTTGTAGTTGTCTCTAGAAAGACCAGGTGCAAAAGCATACAGTTTATTCAGAATAAAAAAAAAAAAGGTTTGGGGCTATTCATACTAATTCACATACTGTGGAACATCTGCAGGTTCAAACTTAAGGGTTGTGGGTTTGTTTTCAGTAATCACAAATATTCTTGAGTATATTAATTTGCATTTTTATTCAAAATACTTTTAGGCTGTCTCCGCTGTATCATAAAAGTGTTCATAGTTACAGACAGATCTATTCTCCGCTTTGTTAAAGAGTGATTCCAAGTAAAGATGTGCCTTTAGAAAATGGGCTCCACCTGTATGCAGTATCACACTAATAGACTTCCAAATGATTTGGGACCAATGAAAATGATTCAGAAGGAAAGTAATTAAACAATTATTTCCTTTGACTCAACTTTCGATCCCTCAGTATTGATTTGTACCATGTGCGGTTGAAAGCAGCAGGAGGTTTGAAGATAGAGTGCTGGTATAGTGTGTTCAGAAGAGGACGTTATAGCACTTCACAAACACGTGCTCTACTCCTCTCATGTCATCAATCCATTCTTTATTTCTGTCCCCTGAACAGGGTCAGTGTGAATAATTGAGCCTTTGTACAATGAAATATTGACAATAAAAGAGTGTGTCATGTGCATTTTAGTGGCCTCCTTGCCTCTCGTGATGTCATGGCGTTATGAATCATGCATGATGCTGAAAGAATGTTTTTTTTCTGCCAGAATAGGCAGCAAGAACCACGACTGTGTGGCAGTCCCACAGGAAAGACTGGTCACCTTGTGCGCGACAGTTTGTCTTACCGGGAGATATTGTGCTTATACTTTATTTTAACACTGAAACATTTGGAAGTCATCAGAAACATGAGCTGCTCTCCATCAAAGCTATTAAGTGCTGTGCAAATGAACACCTGCAAATGTGTTTGTGTCTGTCACCATAATTTTATTTATGCTCGTAGGCCGCTGCTCACTTCTCTTGGTGCTGACACAGATGGTTTGCTTGATCGCAGTTCCTTTAACTCTGTTGTTCTTACTTTTTCATCTCAGGAATACATTTTTAACTCATGTCCTGGCATGGAGAGCTCATAAAAACATCCGCACTACAGTCATATTGGGACCCACAAATCGTTTGGCTCCTGGCAATGTGATTTTTTTTTTAAAAATTAAATCCTCTTTCTTTCTCTTTCCTTTTCAGATTATCGCCCGCCTCCCATGATGCCTCCTATCCGAGGAGGAGGAGGTGGAGGAGGAGGAGGAGGAGGAGGAGGTGGAGGTCCAGTTGGTGGTGGAGGTTCTTCCTCTTCATCTACCAGCCGCACCACCACCACCCGTTCTCCTCCCTACTACACCACCCCGCGGCCTCTCCTCACCACCTCCCCCGGCCAGCGCTACCGAACCACCACCACGGTTCGCCAGCCCGTCCTGGTGCCCGCGGGCGGCTCGTCGTCGGACACCAACCAGATTCCTGACACCAACCAGAAAGCTGGAGGACGCTCCCCTCCAGTGCAGCTCCCTCCAGCGCCCCCGCAGCCTCCTGCCCTGCCTCCGCAAGACTTCTGCAGCCCAAGGGTGACCGCCGACATATCGTGGCCCCGGACGCAGCAGGGCCAGACAGCAAAGCAGCCCTGCCCTGTCGGGACACTGGGTAAGGAAGCTGCGCGGGTGGCTGGACAGCAGAACGTTCATCAGAGTGTGTGTGAAAGCTTTGTCCAGTGCGATGCAATTGTGTTTTATTTTACTCCTTTATCTGCATTTGGTTTTCGTCTACTTATTCTTTGCACAGCTGTCAGCAAAATGTAGTAGCAATACAACCGTAACCACATTAGACTTGTTTTATTGGAAAAGGTGCAAACAGTTTCAAACCCTTTTTTCAAGTGAAAGCATTTTTAAACCATAATTAAATCCAAAAGTAAAAGGGGCAGAACACAGCATCCCTTTATGATCTTAACCTGGAAGAAGTAGTTTAACGTTGTAGCTGGGCTTGTTTGCTCCACTTGCTGCTGGCTGCTAATTCAAACAGTGCATCACATTTATGTGCATGTGAACTGTACCCTTCAGTGACTACTGTCTGCAATATTTAGAAGCAGGTGCTGATGAGCAGCTAAATAACAGCAGGGAGAGACGAGATATTTAAAGTTCAACAGTTTACAGGTGATTGGCTAGAGGTGATTGTGTCACATTGTGATTGGATGAGGACATAGATCAGTTTGCGGAGCGTAGAGATAGCGGGAAACTGTGCAGGGTGACGACAAAGGAGATAGTCTTCCTGACAGAACTTTCACTGAGCTCCATTTCAGTCCTGGATGCTACTTTAAAAAGAACTTTTTTAAAAAATGTTAACAGTATAACTCAGTTAGAAATGTCTACACTGTGCTGCACTTGCTCTTCTTTAATTTGACTGTAAGTGCTAAATAACACGACTAAGCCTTTTAAAATGACTACTGTACGTTGTATCAAAATTCCCCTCCATGATTGATTGATTACATTTAATAATCCAAATTTATTTATTTAAGTTATTTAAGTCCAAATTTTGATTTTTGAATGTGGGAGGAAACCTGAGCACCTGGAGAAAACCATGTCAACAGGAGGAGATTGTGCAAACTCCACACAGAAAAGAGATTTAGAAACTGAATCTTCAGCCTTTTCCTTGTGAGGACACACTGAGCCTCCGTGTTACCCTCACCCTTAAAAAGGATGTGTTCGTTGTGACAGAGACCAAGTAGAGCAGAGGCTCGCAAGCTTCAGCTCTACTTTGTCAAACAAACATCGAAACAACACATCTTTTTTTAAGGGGGCATTCATCTTGAAAAACAATCCATCTAATTTTTAGGGGAAAAGAGTGATTGTTTTTTCAGGGTAAATGCAAAACAATAAAGAAAGAATATGAGAGAAAGATTGAATGTGAAATGAAAGAGTCACTCATCCTGTGATCAACCCCTGATGCAGAAGGTGAAGGGACACCTCAAATGACAGAGAACATCCAGGTGATGACAGGCCGCTTCTGTCTCTTCTGACGCATGGATGATGATCCATTCTACACTTCGACGACTTCACTGTGGGACACGGAGATGTCAACCTAACAGGCTGGGGCAACTTTGTTGCTTTTTCTTCCGAAAAACCTCCTCACTTTCATAATAAAGGGGGGCCCTTGGCAGGTAGTCTTCTGCAGCTGTGCTTGTAATTCCCTGGCAGCTGCCTCCACAAACACCAAATCATCAGATGTGATGGCAGTCTGCATCAGCTGTGTGGATCTAAACTTCTGACAAAGGTTCTTAAAGATGGTAAGGTGGAGGTTTCCACAGGTCTGTGGGAGAGTACAACGTTCTTCTGTCATAGTCTGCCCCAGACTTTTCAACATTCCTTCAAAGCCCAAGTCAAGCACCGACATCTTGGTGGAGTAGGCAGTGTGGTCGAGCATCTTACCAAGGAATACAGCAAGAAAGGCCTTCTCTCTCTGTGATAACTCCTCTTTGGTATTCGGGAGCTCTGAGATCTGAGAGCTTTTTGGTACCCTCTGTTCTCCTTGACCTTGGACACATTGTAGGAATCGGACAACTGTGACGAAGAGCTGAGGTATTCTTCTTCAGAGGATTCAGGAATGTTCAGGAGCTTGTGTAATATGCTGCTGATCTGGTAAACCATTTTCACAGTTTGAAAATGTGATGTTTCAATCTCAACAGATCGCAGTGATCGAGGAAGAGAAGCGGACCGCTGCTTGATAATATCCAGTCTGTAGCTCACTTTCTTGGCCACCTCTTCTGCGTTCCGAGTTTTCAGACGGCTCAGCATTGGCTTCCATTTCTTCTGCAAGAAAGCCATGAAGCGAATTTCCCTGGCTAGCTTGGATATCCTCAGGTGTCAATCTACAGTAGTTCCGCTCCCTCTGTGGTGTTTCACCCTCCGTGGAAATGTGGTTACACATCTAGCTGTAAACCTGTGGTTCAACAGTATCGAAGACTTTGCTGCAGGTCATCTCTACAATGTCATGACACATGTCGGCCACAGGTTGCCTGTGTCCAAATCAATTTTGCCGTGTCCTAGGAACGTCCATTGTCTGCAAGAAAAGTTCAGAAATGGTTAAGCAAAAAAGCATTTAACAATTTATATATATATATATATATATATATATATACTTACTGATGCGTTACAAACTTGAGATATGTGGCCTGCTCCTTGAAAGTCTCTGATGTGAGCAGAGGCAAGTCCAAATCGCTGCTCCTCATCTTTCCATGTTTATCTGATGAAATCTGACAGGAAGAAGAAGAACCAGCTTCAACACTGATATCTGACAACATCTGTACGTTTCACAAGCTTACAATCCAAATAGAATTGTTTTCAAATATTGCCTTTAAGCAAACAATAAACTGTCAGAAATTTTACTTTGTTTAGCCTCTGGGGCAATGATTTCTCTGTAAAAACACAATGAGGTACCCTCTGCCTAGTAAATATGACTGTAGAACAGAATGACATCACTCGTGGCGACATTACATAGACTTACATTCATTTCCTGGGGACTTACCCTAACCATAACCATAACCACTACTTGCCTGACCCTAACACTCACCCTAACCGGGATCGTGGGGGTAGAGTGTACGGGGGGATGGACCGAGCACCTCCCCTCCACCGCTGCTTAGGGGGTGGGATTCAGTTCCCCTACCCTAACCTTAACCCAAGTCTTCACCCTAAAATTTAATGATTACATTATGGACACCTGCATTTTGTCCCCACAAGTACAGGAACTCCCCACAATGTGACTGTGCAAACAGATTTATGTCCCCACAACGTGAGTAATACATGTGCAATAAGACGAACCAAGACGTGCTGTGATCGGTTGGGGTCATACGTGCAATCTTGCCAGTCACCCGACCAAGACATGGCAAGAGTTTTTAGCACTGTGATCATTAGATCTGACACGGTGACCATCAGCAAAGACGAAAAAAAATTGTGTAGTCTGATCACGTTACACTGTGTGTTTTGCTTGTCTTGCAGGCGTGGCCACATACGTGTGCATGGCCCATGTGGGCTACTGGGATCCCCAAGGCCCTGACCTCAGCAACTGCACGTCACCCTGGGTCAACCACATCATGCAGAAAGTAAGTCTGAATGCTGCTGCTGGCCCTCATTGCCCACACTGAGCCCTGGTCTAAGGGTTTGTGTTATGGATATAGTCCTGGAGCAGTTTCTCACGCATGAAGATGCAGTGACCACAGGGGAAGATGTGGGTCACGTATCCGTCTTCATTTGTTAACCCTAACTCGTGTTTGAGATGTTAGAGACTTTATATAGCTGTAGGGGAATGGTAATATCCTATAAGGTCATTTGCCCTCACTGTAGTCTTCATGATAGGCTAACAGCCAACAGCATAGAATACATTGCCATTGAGTGGAAAACATCATTGTGTTCGATTCTTCGGGATATTTTTATTCTGGAAAGTGCTGGCCCAGTTAACTTCACACAATTTCAATTTATGACTTTGTGTCTGTCCACGCATGAGCCACAAGGCTTTAAGGGTTTTCTTTATAAGACAAAATATGGGGAAAAATGGTCCCTGTGAAACCAGTACTGCAGCAGAGGTGCCGCAGTAGGAAGCGTCCCTTTAAAGTATTCTTAAATGTTACGAGGTGCTGGAAAAACAATGCAGACTTTCTCTCGCCGCTTCAAATGACTTAGTGGCTCTTGTCCTCTTAATGCTCCTTCAGCCCATCTTTGTTCTTGTCTTGCTCACTCCCATCCCTCCAAATTTACTTCTCTCACTCCATCTGTCCTTCACCTCTCTGCCCGTTCTCTCATTTTTCCATCTGTCTTTTGCTGTTCTCTTCTCTCTCCACTGTCTCTCACTGTCCTCCTCTTCACGCCCTCGCTAACTTTCTCTCGTTTTTGCGACTCTCCCCTCTCTTCTCACCTCATGTGACTCATCTCACTTTATCCCTCTCTCCACCCCACCACCCTGTGTGGCTCCCAGCTCCGTTCGGGTGAGACAGCGGCAATCGTGGCCAGGGAGCTGGCAGAGCAGACCAAAGGGCTTCTGCGTCCTGGCGATGTGCCATCCACGGTGCGGGCCATGGCCCAACTGGTCGAACTGCTGGACGTCCAGCTCAGGAACCTCACGCCCGGGGGAAAGGACAGTGCTGCCCGCAGTCTCACCAAGGTAATGCAGCTTGAGAGGTCAATGCATAGTGAGTGATTGAGTGTGATGAATGATTTTCCTGCAGGCTCCAGTATGGGGGAAGGATGCGAGTTAAATGACAGAAAATTAAGAGAAAGAGGGATGAGGGAGAGAAAAGGGAGCAGATAGAGGAACCCTTTCAAGTTAACAGTAAGATAAATAGTATCAGAGGTTAGTGTCTTTGTCTCAGGCTCATTCTTCAGAGGTTAGAAAAGTCTCTGTGTGCAGTGTTTGATGAGGAACCATACATAACACTGCAGAGCTCCAGATGACGAATAGCGACTTTTAGGTATTATTTTATCCTCCTCTGTGTGTGTGTATCTTTGTAACAAGTTTTGCGCAACATTATGGGTGATAGATAACTGCTTTTAGTCTTTGGCAGGGTTCCTCAACTCTTCTCAGATCGGGGCTGAAATTTAATAAAAGTCTGTCTCGGCCTGGGAGTTACTCTCATTAAAACATACAGTGCTTGAGACGAAAACAGGCTTGGGACACGTTTTACGTCATAGCCCGTTGAGCTACAGCTATGAAGATGCTGTTGACAAGCAGGCTTGAGTGCTTACTTCTGGATTACATTAATGGAAACTTGATCCGGAGTATGCAAAGGATTGGTTTTACTACCCCGCTAGACAAGGAAATAATTTAGTTCTGTGCTTTGTTTGTGTAGCCGTTCAGTTAAAGTGAGTTAAATCAATGGGGAATTGCTGACTGGCTGGCTTGGCTGGCTAATTGACTGACTGACTGGATGGTCGACGGTCCCTTGATTGGCTCTGCCGAGGTCAAAAGTGATAGGCGGGGTTTAGCAGCCAGATTGACAGCTGGTGCCACTTCTTATATTGTCACTGTCTTTTTTTCAGCTGTACCTTCTGAGCCGCTGGATCCGTTTTATTTTCCGTCTCCCTTTCAGCCTCTTTTTGTCTCACTATCACACTCTTTACATCTCCTGTGGTCCCACGCTAAGTAATTCAGTAACACACGAAGTGAATACATACTGGAGCATGTGTTAAGTGGAATCAATTAATCTGTGTTTTGCTGTTGACCAAATGGCCTGTTAAAGGTTGAATTTGGAGGAAAAAAGTCCTCTGTGGAAAAGGAAACACAATCCTCCTCAATAATGGCCCAATTATATGTACCTAATTGAGTAATATGCAGGCTTATTATGCTAATTTTTGTTAGGAAATCAAATATGACCAATCACGCACGAGCGGCAGAGTAATTAATGCCATCAATTCACTTGACGGTAGAAGCAGAGAATGTGTAGGAAAGGGAACGGAGGAACAGGGGGAATTACGGACAACAGTCTGGAAGGAAAGGGGAGAAGGAGTGGAAATATATCCAAGTGAGGAGAATAGCAATATCTGTCAGCCACCAAAGTCTTTTTGTGCAATGTTAATGAAGTGGGTGTGACTGCCTCTGTGCACCCGTGTGTGTGTGTGTGTGTGTGCGTGTGTGTGATTGAGAGGTGTTATGTCGCTAACAGCTGAATTGTTTGAATTTGCAGCTTCAGAAGAGAGAAAGGTCCTGCAGGTTTTTCACACAGGTATTTCCGCTTCCTGGTGTCGTTGATTACTTTGCCACACCATAGTCCCACGTGTTCTTTATCGTTTTGTTTTTTGTTTTTTTTTTCACACTCAGCATGTAATCAGCAAAGCAAGCCTGTGTGTGTGTTACAACACTTTACTCTAAGAATCCTAATTCTAACCCTTTGAGGAGTGTGCTTATTTAACATGTTTATTCTGGTCCTGAACTACAGCGTGCATCAGAATCACTGATGGCCATCCACTGGTGTCTGCTAACCCAACCTGCTCTCACTCCCAACTTGTCACATGACACTATATTGGCATCAATTTTTAAGGTGCTGGGTCCTCCATTAAAGTTTATTTTTTCGTGCGGGGTTGTCCAATTTCTATAGGTTCGAGCCAAATCTTGATCATTTCCCAAACCTAATCAACATGTGTTTATTATTGTTCTCAGCAAGCTTTATTTTGAAAGTGTGACCAGACGCATATTTAATATTCCTGACTTGAGCGTGGAGCTCTGCACGTTGAAAAATGATGCTAAAGGGGTACCCAGTGCTGCCAAGCAGTCCTGACCAAGCATCCGTATGTGACTCGTCCCGAGTGAGAATGTGTTGGCTAACAAAGTTTAAGTCTCCTCAAAGGGTTCGCTGACATTCTTGTGCTTTCAATTTCTATTCATTTATTTATTTATTTTTTGCATTCAGAATCAATGGTACTGATAAGAGGCCACGATCAATATCAATAATAGCTCATCTATTTTGCAGTTCTGTCTGCAGAATTCTAAACAGGCCTGCCTGGAACCAAATGACTCACTATCCATCTCCATTCAATGCAATGCCCTCTCTGCTGCCGAATCAGAGAGGAAGACCTGAGTATGATGGATATTCTGTTGTGTATTGCTTGGTCATGGCCTTAGTGCCTTAAAAATAATACCAGCTTGTGTTTGTGGCTCAGTATTAATTTATTTTCCGCCCTTGTTGATCTGCTCGTATTGATGTTCATATTGATGCCACGGGGCTCACCTTGTGAACGCAAAATCTAACGTTACTTAGGCATGTTCCTGGTCAGCTAAAACCACAATTGAGAACATCAAAGGACCCCACCTTCCTCAACCATGGTGCTGTAGATAGACTGCAGAGTCTCCTTTTCTCTCTCTGCATCCTCCGACACACACACACACCCTTGATGGGCTAGCTCTTTTTCTCCTGATGCAGGCTTTTTTCCACTCTCCCCCCCCCTGAAAAGTCTTAACGTCAGCACCAGTCAGCAATGTCACATCATAGAACATGGCTTAGGACTACATGCAAGCTGACACGCACATACACACTCACACGAGCACGCCACAAATATATAAATATATTCTCGACAATGATCTAATGCTGTCACGTCAAAGCGGTCAGACATTTTGATGCGCCGCCTTAAATCCAATAAAAGATGCAAAGATGTTTCAAAGAGTGGCTGCTCTCAGACAGCCAGTTACAGGTTAACATCAAAACATTCCACCACACACCTTGGTTACTGCAGGGGGCTGCGAGTGATCGATTATGTAATTAGCCTTAGTAATGTGAAACAAAATTATACCAACAGTCCCTTACTCCACCAGATAGAAATGTGCGTGATTAGGGATGTGGTGTGGTGCTGCCCTCTCCTCGTTAATTATCTACAGCACTAATTGCCAAGTGAGGAGAGTGGGCAGGAGGTTTGGGTTCTTAATAGAGACAAAAATAATTGAATTCTCTCTCTCTCTCTCCTCTCTCTCCCTCTCTTCCTCTCTCCCTCTCACACTTCATCTCTTCTCCTTTCTCACTTCGTTTGGGGAACTGGGGACTCGTTTCATGTATACTAAATTGGCAATTTATTCATGATGAAGTTGGTGGTGTGGAGAGGCTTTGATGCTGTAGGGTGGATTGATGGAGGGAGGTAGAGTCTGCAAGGTGGACTGAGAAAGAGAGAGGGCAGGACGGAGGGGGGGGGGGGCGGTCCGAAATTAAAAAGATATTCACAAAAACAGAAATGGAATGCAAGAGAAAGAGAAAAACAATAAAGGGGGCAGTGAGGAGACAGTGATGCTCAGTGACAATGTCTAATTTGCCCTCTATTTATGGATGACGGGTCAGAGCGCGGCATGCTGTGAATTTAAAGCCTGATTTAGCTGCAAACTCATCCTGTCAGGGAAGACAAACTCCAACAACAACTGACAGATAAGCCTGCTTCTCTGATGAAAACATTTTCAAAACATGCACTTTCTCAGAGCTCAGCCAAGCGAGCGAAGGAAAAAAAAATCCTGTTCTTTCCTCCTCTCTCGCCCCTTTCCATACTTCTAACATCCCAACTCCGTCATTTTACCAAGTATGTCCTACTGTGCGCGTGTGTACACATACTGTACAGCCGTGCACATGTGCTTGTGCGTGTGCCAGTGTTCCCCTTGTGTAGCTGGGAGTAGTAGAACAGCCCAGCTCTACTCTGTGTTGCCGCTGCTGTTTACGCTGGATTACCCCAACGCTTCAAAGCATTTCTCTTCTGCCCCATTTACTGGTGCATGCACGCGTGTGTGTGCGCGCACGCTGCATGGGCGCGCACACACATGCATGTGCCTACCCTGTAATACATATTCCCACATACGCACACACACAAACGACATCCTTATCTGTCTCTGCAGAGTCTCTCCCCTCTTTGAAGACCCCTAAAAAAAAAAACCTGTCTCCATTTTAGCCCTCAAGTCCTCATACTTGTGCAGATAGAAATGTCACCAACGGCACCAGAGCTTACAGGCACAGCCACCCACCCACCCACATGCACGCACGCACACACGCACACACACGCACGCACACACAGAGACGTATATTCCATCTTTGAGTTTGTGATGTGGAGATGTCTGGACCTCAAGGAAATCACACCCCTTCTTCTCCTTACCTATCTCGCTCCTCTAGAGATGCAATCTCAGCACCAGCGAATTAAATTTCAATGAAAAAATTATATGAAATTGAAAATGCAAGATAATCAAAAGTTCAATAAAAAGCAATGAAAAGTTTAATGAGAGTAGAAAAGGGGGGTTATCTGAAACACATCAAAGTGAGCGCTTGGGAGCAGCACCAGCAGCGAGTGGAAAGCAGCGCTACTGTTGTCATATCTGCCGTGCCTACAGAGCATCCTCATCTCTGTCTCTCTCGCTGTTGCCTGGACTGCTACTGTAAAGCAAGTGGAGCAGAATGATGCACTGCAATGCTTCTCCCAGCCCCCTGTGCACACTATCCAACACACACACACACACATACATAACACACACACATTTTAATGCCAACACTCCTGCAAGCACACATGGATCCCATACACTATGCAAACACACATACCTGCACATTAAACAAAAGCACCGCCACACTGTATGTATGGCATGCATATGTCAGCGCATATGGTCTCATTCATGCACACAACCAATCCAGCACTTGTTTTGGCCACCATTTGTATCTGCAATAAATCTACTCGCCAAGTTGTTTGCAGAGATCTGGGAAGGCTGCAACATTGCTGACGTTCATCATCATACAGGTTTTATACAAATCCTCAGATTAGACGAAGTCATTGAGGAGATAACAAAGGCAATTTGTCGAATTATTTTCAGACATCTGTCACACTTTACAGACTAATTTCCTGGTTCAACTTTTGACAACAGTTATCCATGCATTGTGAGATTATTGCTTCTACTTCTAAATAAAGTGCTTCTGCCAATTAGTTCTACACTTGATTAACTCACTGACTGATTATTTACTTGCTTTAAAAATGCAGTGTAAGTTCTAGTGATACAAAATAGCAGCTACAACAAGCAAACATTTTGGAATTTTTCCTTGATAAATGATCATAAACCTGCTGGCACAGTTGTGTCAACTGATTATTTTCATTATGGATTATCATGCTAATTATTTTCCAGATGAATTACTTACTCATTTTCTCAGTAAAATGTCAGATAATGGTCAACGTTGCCCTTCACAATTTTCCCACAGCCAAATTGATCTTCATATAATTTGTTTTGTGTGACTAACGGTTCAAAACACAAAGATATTCAGTTTTATTATCATAAAACACAAAGAAAAACAGAAAAGCCTCACATTTGAGAAGCTGGAGTCAGAGAATGTTTGGCATTCTTGCTTGAAAAATGGCTCACAGGATTGATTATCAAAATAGGTGCTTAATTTTTTTTTTGTCAGTTGGCTGATTGACTACTTGTTTAACCACTAGCTTGTTTGCAACCAGTCTCATTGTCTGTCGGATGTTGTATTACCAAATTTCATTGCTTATCCTCAGTGTTATAAAAACAAAAAACAACAACAAAAAAAACAACGGAAATGACGGGCAAAACTGCAAAAAAAAACCATCCTCAAGTTGTAACAAAAAGGACTTTTCTTTAAAGGATGCCATCACAGTCAATGAGAGGATGGAGACAGAAACAGGTTTGCTTGGTGTATGTATGCATGTTTGTGCTGCACATCCACTCCTGTTTATTCGGGTTGTTTGCTGAAGCGGTAGATTAATTAGTTTTTGTTTACATGTAGCCCTCCCAAACTCATCCCATATGCATCCCAGCTAATTAGCCGCTAGCGCTAAAAGAGGACATGATATTATCATATTAGCGTGTTGGCTAAGCACCCATTTCACATGTGTGATATACTGTATCTACATGTTGGTATCACACCCCCAAAATAAACAGGTGGGTGCAGTTCTTATTCCAGAGGCCAACTGAATGTTTTGTAGCACATATTATCACTCTTGTGACTCATCATCTACAGTGTTTCTCTATCTGGAAAGCTTAGGACACACACACACACACACACACACACACACACACACACACAAACACACTCTTTACTTCTCGACAATCGCTGTTGCTGTCTTCCCTGCTCCCTCCTGGCCTCTCACTCCTCCATAACCCTGAGTGAAACAGTCAGGGAGGAAGTCAAATGGTTGATGTGTGAATGCCAATAAACTGATGTCTCTCACTCTCCCCCCTCTTGCCCTTGCAATTCCCCACTGGAGACCCCCTTTGCTTGTATAATGGCACCTGCGTTCCTTTTTCCACTTTCCCATCCACCTTCCTCAAGAGATACAGAGAAGCACTGAGAGATTGGTGAGGGATGGGGGTGCGCTTGCAGAAAGGGTGGTTTACAGCGGGAGCAAGAGAAAGAGAAAATAAAGAGACAGACGGGAGTGTGAGATGTGTGTGTTTGATAGCACCTGTATTCGCTTTTCCGCCTCCCTTGTTCCCAGCGGACGCCTGTCACCATGGACTCACTGGACTGTTTTATCGCTCTCCCATGGCTCTCCCCTTCTTCTCCCCCTCTCTCCACCGACTCGCTTTTCTCTCGGTTTCTTTATCTCTCCCAGGGTCTTTCAAAGATGTGTATGCCGGCGTGTGTGTGGTGTTCATGTCTGAAAATGAGGAGGTGAATTCTTAAGAGCATAAAGGAATGCAAGCTGGAGACAAAATAAGTATTGTTTCGCGGAGAACATTTCATCTATGCGAGCCAACTCTTCTCAGTTTGGTAATATTTTTGGATTCAAAGCTGTTCTGCATGGCTGGATGTGACCCAGCAGACGTTATCTGATAAAACTCTAATTTCTTCTCAATCCCTCAAGCACAAGTTTTCCAACTGAAAGATAAGACTGTTGCTTAAAAAAAGAGAGAGAGAGAGAGAGAGAGGGAAAAAAAAGAAGCAGGTTTGGGGGTGTAGACACATGATGATTACGATCAGCTAATTCCATGATTTTCAGAACATCTGTGATGGATTTTCTATCAAAGCATCCTTTTGTAAAGAGAATTTCGGGGGACAAAAAGGTGGTAATGAACATTAAGAAGTGTGGACTGCGAGTGAGGAAACGTCCTTTTTATTTAACAGCTTCTGTGTTTTTTGCCTTTGTTATTTCTGCATGGGAATGCCACATTTGCATCGCTAACATTTTTTGTTGTCATGATTTATCAACATGATAAATGAAAAGCCACTGCATTCTCGCTGTTGCATCCCACTGACTGCTGTCTTCAGTAGTTATGGTGTAGCGATGTGATATGTACTCTGAATGGATTTGCATAAATTTTCACATTAGCATCGTTGACTGAAAGTGATAAAAGTGTTAGAATTGGCTTCCTCCATGTGACCTCTGTGTTTCTACTGCTGCCCCAGGCTATGGTGGAGACTGTGAATAATTTGCTGCAGCCACGAGCCCAGGCGGCGTGGAGGGAGCTGCCCACCAGCGAGCAGCTGCACTCGGCCACTCTGCTCCTTGACACCGTGGAGACCGGGGCTTTTATGTTGGCTGACAACCTCCTCAAGACTGACACTGTGCAGGAGACCACTGACAACATCCGTGAGTACATTTTTTGGCTCCTTTGCCACCCTCCAGTCTGAGTTGGACCCTGAAACTGTCACAGAGCCTGTTGAGGTGCCCTGAAGCAAGGCACTTAACCTCTGTTTGCTCTGGTGAGGCTACACAGTGGCCAAGTGTTGAAGGCTGCGGCTGCACAGGTTGTGTCTAAGGTTTTGAGTCGAAGCGTGGCTCAGCTGGAACAAAAGCATTTTCACGTTTTCTTGACTTTGCCAGTCAAGTCCAGTGTAAAAGAAGGAAGACTTTCTAGCACACGCCTTTATTTTGGCAGAAATGTGGTTCTTAGATTTCACTGTTTTTTTTTCCTTTTACAGATCCTATAACAACGTAAACCAGCTCAGGCTGCTAAAGATCTAAGAATATGATGTAATATCCTAGTAAGAGGCAACGCTGACAGCAGGCATTACTGAACACGCCGCCTCAGATCTATGTTTTATAATACAAACGAGAAACAAAGTATACCATCTAACTTCAAAGTTTGTCAAAAAATAGCATCATCCTTCATGTGTGCAATCAAACACACACACACATGCGTTCTGTACATGTGAAAGGACATGAGTAGAGGCTGATTATTGAGATAAAAGATGTGCAAAATGAGTTTATAGTTTGTGCACGTGACTCGAAGCTGCAAGGTGACCTAAACAGCACCAGGACCATGACTTGCTGCTCTGCATGATAAATTCATTACAGTGATAAAATAATGAAATGGTACAAGAATATGAAATACAGTAATGCCAAAAAGCTGACATTAAATATGCTGGACAGTTAGTGAACGATACCTGAGTGAAACCCTTGCATATTAAACTGTAATAATACTGTGTACAACATTGTGTATTTGTCACATTGTGTGTTTGTAAGTGGCTGTTGCATTACAGTTTGATGTGGCTGCCACAGGTTTTTATCTGAAAGATATTTTTCTGACAGGACTTAAAGAAATTCAGACTGACTCCTGAGTGTAAAATATTAATTCATATTCATATTCATTTTTTCTCTGTGCGACTTCACAAACCGCTCGGTCAGATTAATAATTTGTGTGCATGAATAAAAACAGCAACAGAACATTGATCTGCTACACCATAATAAACATGAAAGGGATGTAGAAGATGACTGCGTTATTTACCCATATCCTGATCTAAAGTTGAAATTAAACTGTGGGAAACAGAAGCAGCCCAGTTGTGTTATCCATCATGTGACAACGTTCAACACAGTTTATTTTGCACAGCAGCGTGTGTGCAGCTTGGAGCCAAAGTTGTTGAGCAGAAGCACTAAAGAAACACTGAAACAACTGTTCAAATGATAAAGAGCAGCAAGGGCAAATGGAATGAGTACAACTTAACCATATGAATTTCAGGGAGTACATGGATACACAGCCTCTAGCCTTCTTTGTCCCTGACTGGACTCGACACATTGGCTACTGTCAGAATACTTAAAGCCATCCATTAATAGGTAATATGAGTGACAGTTTAGTCATTCGTGCCAAGATATTTTACCCTTTTACCCTTAATATCTGTCTTGCTCCATAAACATAAGCGCAAAAAAGAATTGAAAACTCAAAGTATAGCTGTGATGAACTATTTAAGCAAAACTTGGCACTCTGCATTCATAAAACAATATGGAGAATAGACTACATGTATTTACAGCTAATATGTAGAGCAGGCTTGCACTCTGTAGCTGTCAAAAAGAGGTCACGATGAAGAGGTCCAGGTTGTTGTGTGAGAGGCTTTGAAGGGTCATATCCACAGAGACCCATCCTCATCGAACAAAATGCAGGGAAAAAAAAGAAAAAGAACAACCCTCGAGGCTTGTGAGGCAGGGATGAATTGTTTGCCAGAGACAATAATTTTTATTTATTTATTTTTTCCTTTTCCTTCCCTCCACTTGTAGGCGGAATTGACAAAGCAGAACAAAGCTAGTTATTATGGCGTTGTGCACATCACTCTCCTATCCTCTCTCTTTTTCCTCCTTCCATCATCTCTTCTCACCGTCTCGCGCTGATCCTCTCATCATCGGGCAGTGGAATAAGGCAGAGATACCTGAGCGCTAAGACCCTGTTTGCTTTTCATGCCTTCGGATGATGATATATCTGTGAGCCACAGTTTCATCTGCACCAAGACCAGCAAGTTGCGCTCACTTATGTTTCCCTTGATTATCCCCCTGTTTATTTCCCCTTTGATTTCAAAATTGCCTTCGCATCATCTTCCCATTACCAGGATTCACTGGGCTTCTATGTTACTCAGTCAAACAGGAGAAGTTGAGGAGGAGGAGGAGGAGGAGGATGAGAGAGAAAACTGAGGATGAGTAAAGAAGAGTAATAGATGAGTGCAGGCTTGAGGGTGAGGGTCCTGGTGGAATGTCAAACGATGCTCTGAGGGGTTTTTTTTTTGTTCACTTCCACATCAGTAAGCAATGAAATCCAGGCTGTTTAAGTCACACGACATGGTGATAAGTCTTTCTTATTGCAGACACACAGTGGAGACAGAATCCTAAAAGTGGGTCCTCACAACATGACTTGTTCCACTTGTGTTAAAGTGCAACAGTTCATCCCAACAGCTGCCTTCCTGCACACTTCCACCTTACATAATTTCATACTCGAATCCCCCCCCCCCCATTCTATTCCCCCTGAGCGCACCACATAAATAAGGTTACATAAACAGTCATCGAGATGTAGGCTACCACATATCTGAAGAACTTAAAACAGGAAGTCATCTTTTTTTGTGGAAAATTTCGTCTCTGCGTTCCTCTCCTTTTTGTGCCGTTAATCTTCCCTCCCAGCTAATCCAGTGGGCAGATCCACCGTGATTATCTCTTCCCTTTATTCATAACTGGCCCGATACCGCCTCTCATCTCTCTTTCTCTTCTTCCATCCTCACTTCCCTCCCTCTCTCTCCCTCCGTCTCCTCCCTCTCCGCTCTCCTCATTGCACTTTTTAAGCCCCCCTCACCCTTTTTTTAAAGTCTTTCAGAGGAGAGTGAGCGACAGGAATAAATTATTTGAATGACGCATTTAAAGCAGCCACTGCAGCTACTTTAGGTGATATTATTGTGTTAGATTGTATGTGTGTGTCTCTGTGTGTGTGTCCGTGTGTGCGACTATGCAGCGCAGTATTAGGCAGATGAATAAATAGTGTTATTATTAGAACCAAAACAGTGATTTGAAGGGATAACACAGCGGTAACAGCGTGCGTGTGTGATAACGATAATGAACAAGTGTGTTTCTTCGGAGGAGGATTGTCATGACAAGGATGCTTTAATTAGATTAGACTCAGCGTGTTTTGATACCCCGCCGCTGTGTGTGGGTGTGGATGTGTGTGTACATATATATGTGCATGCGTGTGTCTGTGTGTGTGTGTGCATAGCTTCAATGTTTAGCTTTGGCAAGTGAGGAAGACTTAACCAGTGTTTCTCTCTCTTTCTGCCAGTATTTGCATATCAGTGTCTGTGTTTATGTCTGCCTGCCTCACTCTGCCTCCATTTCCTCTCTCCTAGACCTCTCTTTGTGCCCTATCTTTTGTACTCTGTGTGAGAGGACATAGTCTTCTCTCCACCTATCGCCACTCCAGTCAACGAATCTGCTCGTTTCCCATCTCTCATCCATTCTGCTCCTTTGACTACTCACTTTATATTTTTTTTTTACCTCTTTGCAGCACTTCTCCCTGACCTCCTCAACTTCCTTTCCTTTCACCCTCTTCTGCCACTCCTCCTCCTCCTCCTCCTCCGCCTCCTCCACTCTCATTTCCATCTTAGCACGTCCTTGTGTTGTTTATTTGATCAGGGAGCTGTTTTCACCATGAAAGCAGTGTCTAAATCACCAAATCACTCAGAAGCACAAGATAGCGATACACCAAAGGTATAATTAGTCCTTAATTAGAAACTTTATCTAATACATTACACAGCCGTAATCAGGAATGTGCTAACGAACCTGGATGGTGAAATTAGATTCCCACAATACAAGAGAGAGGCTGGATTATCTGCCTCCATGTGTTTGGCCAGTTGCCTGGAGACATTGTTGCCTTTTTTTAGTATAAAATCCACATTATTGCACTTTGATGTGTGTCAGCCTTCTTTCATTTTCTTTGTCTTGAAGAAGATAGAAACTGCTTCAGGATTCCTTCCCGCGTTGTGCTGTGAAGCACTTACTGAGAAAACACGGTTATTACAAGAGGCTGCAAAACAAACCTGGTGTAACGTGCTATGCTATGACTTGACATTAGCGTGTGTGTGTTTGTGTGTGCGTGTTGCAGAGCTGGAAGTGGCCAGGCTGAGCACGGATGGGAACCTGGCAGACTTGACATTCCCTCAGTCAGAGCTACATGGAAACTCCATCCAGCTGTCAGCCAGCACTCTGAAACAGCACGGCAGAAACGGTAAAAGAGAAATCTCATATTCTCACTTCCTCTCACTCTCACTATGAGGTCCATGACCCGTCTCTCTTTCTCTCTGACTAACCCACTTGCAATGTTTTTTTTTTTGTTGTTTTTTTTTCTCTCTTGCTCTTTCTCACATCCACTAGTCTATTTCTGGTTTAAGCCAACAATTATCAAGTGCATCTCCTCCATGTGCCTGTGTGTCCTCCTACAGGTGAGATCAGGATGGCCTTTGTCCTGTACAGGAACTTGGGTTCCTACCTGTCTACAGAGAATGCAAGCGTGAGACTGAGCAGCGAGGCGGTCTACCCTAATTATTCCGTTATCGTCAACTCCCCGGTCATCACAGCATCCATTAACAAGGAGAGCAATAAGGTTTACCTGTCTGAGCCTGTGGTCTTCACTGTCAAACACCTGCAGGTAAGAGAGGTGCAAGGTGATGACTTCCTTTTGTAAACAATGAAAGAATCATTTGCAGTGAGATAATAGAAAAGAAATGGAGGTTAAAGGCTGGTGATATTCATTATTTGTGACACGCTTCTTTATTAGAATGTGGATTTACTGGGATTCCATTTCATATATCATTTCTGGTGTTATAAATACTTACTAGAGCACCAAATCTGTGTTAATCCGCAGAAAATAGTTCCCAGCAAATGTATTGCTTAGTCATGTTTGAGGAATGTTTGCTGTAAAATCTACAGTGCCCAGCTGTTTTAGGAAATTATTTTGCCTTTTCTTCTTAAAGGAAACCATATGCGTGTTACTTGTTTTTAAAGATTTTAGTTTTCATTAGGAACAATTGGGCTTGTGCCTGAGTGCCACAGACAGGCTTGGAGAGTTGGAAAGCTTTGAGAAATGGACTAATGCATCGCTGGTTTTGGTCTTTTCTTGAGATTTGTTGACAATAAGAAAATTAGAGTGCCTAAGCATTGTGATTTCTCGGTCACAGTTATGTAAGAAGTTAATTAACACAGCTTTGAAAAGAAAATGTTGAAATGCTGTGTCATTTATTGTCATTGTTGCAAGATCTGAAAGTCTTGCAGCCAACTTGCAATTTGCTTATCAAGCCTTGCTTTGACAAGATGCGACTCGATTGACGGCGACTTGCTCCAAGTGACATAAGAACAGCTCCGGCTCCACGTTGCTTCACGCTGATTGAATCGCAGTGCTCAGTGCAACACTGTTTTGTTGTGTTGCTCATTCAGCAGGCAAATGCTGATCCAGTTGGTGATCCAGCTTGTTGGCAATTAAAAGATCCTCAATGTCTCACTTGCTCATTTTCCGAGTAACTTTACAAACCCAACACACACAGCTCCATCAGTTTACACAACACAAGCAGCTCCTACACTCCAGTATCTCACACAACAAGCACGGACACAGCATTGTCACCTCCTGCCACGGCTCTATGTTTATTTGTTGCTGCACTCTCGCATTCTGTCCCTTCTGTTTGTTGTTTTGTTGTGTCTATTTGACTCCCTCTCTGTGTGTCTTCCTCTCCATCCCATTCTCCACCGATTCCTCCCACCATTTTTCTCACTTTTTTTTTGGCTCTCCCACCACTCCATGTTTCTGCCTCCCACCTCCCCATGACTAAGTATCTGTTCTCTGTCTTCCTGCTCCCCCACCCCTCCTTCTTTTTGTCCCTCACCGTCTCTCTCTCTCTCTCTCTCTCTCTCTCTCCCTCTCTCTCTCTCTCTCTCTCTCTTCCTTCCTTCCTCCTCCCTTGCCCCTAGCATTCGGAAGAGAACTTCAATCCCAACTGTTCATTCTGGAGTTACTCCAAGCGCACCATGACGGGATTCTGGTCTACACAGGACTGTCGTCTGCTGGCCACCAATCGCACACACACCAGCTGCTCCTGCACACACCTCACCAGCTTTGCAGTGCTCATGGCCCACGTGGAGGTCAAGGTAGGCGTTTATTCTCCCATGCCTGCCAGGAGAGGGATGGGCAAGATCAAAGGGTCAGTTGTTCATCATTTGATTAGTAGTGGCTGGCAAGGCTGGTCAACAGACTCTGAAAAGGGGGAAGAAGGAAGAGAAGGAGACCACAACATCTGGAATACAGATTAAAATTCTCCAGACTCTGCAGTACTGAGTAATCACACTTGGCGGGAGAAATAGTACAATTGATTCGTCAAGCCAGATGATGACATTGGGTTGACGAAAAAAAAGTGCACTTCTGTGGTGTTCTGGATGACCAAAACAGATACATTTTAATTAACATCAGAGACAAAAGCTGCTTGTCCTGTTTTATTGTGAAAATGATATTTGACTGATCAGAAAGTGTAAGTGGCTCATTTATTTTGATATCCATGAGCCACTGTGGGCGGTAGATAAAAACCTTATTGTCCCGTCGTGTGTGTGGGATAAGTACTTTTTTGTCTCCCTCTTTTGTTACGTTAAGACTAAGTTCCTTCTCACAAATCGGATCTTGTAACTCCGGATATTGTGTGACACCCAGTCTCCCCCTCTGGACCAGAGGATGTGTGTTACTTCTAAAGGGGTCATGGTCAGAGCTAGCTTGGCAGCCCTTTGTGAACACAGTGTGAGGGTTTGAGCAGTAGATCCATCACAGCAGTGCTATGTTGAACATTGCTCTGCCTGCCAGGTTGCAGGACACTGATGGATAGAGCCAGCACACCTGTGCAACGCAGCGTAACGCTGTGGCCCTGAACGCTCAACAACACACAGGCTCACATCAGTCAGGGAAGGGAGGATGTGCGTCTGTTCCTATAGTGTGTTTCATGTTTCAACAACATGATTCGTATGTTTTTAGCAAACCAAGGCTAAACATAGCTAAATATAGTAGCTCTAAATGGCTATTGAATCAAGCTTGTCTCTCTCCTCCCACAGAAAGCAGACAGCATGCACGACCTGCTCCTGGACGTCATCACATGGGTGGGGATCCTGCTGTCGCTGGTTTGCCTTCTTATCTGCATCTTCACCTTCTGCTTCTTCCGTGGGCTGCAGAGCGACCGCAACACCATCCACAAGAACCTCTGTATCAGCCTCTTCATCGCTGAGTCACTCTTCCTGGTCGGGATCAACAGGGCCGATCAGCCGGTATGAAGGATGAGGTTTGCTTTGAATGCGAGTGTGTGTGCAATATACAGCATGTGTGCTAAATAATGCTAATGCAACCAAATATTTTGCACACAGGCTACGTATCAAACTGTGGCTCTTTATTCACGCTGCGTTGGCACAGGCTTGGCATAACTGTCCACTGACCAATACCACTGATCATACTGCACTGTTGGCAGAGTAAATTGTGAAATGTTTACTAACTTGCTGTCAGTGGTTGACCACATTGCCGCTACACGAATTAGAAACAGCAGATTTAGTACATGCGGCGTTCCCGGAATAAATCAAAAGCAGAAGTTTCTCAGGGTGGCTGTTAAACAAACCATATCTGCGTATTCAAACCAGCCTTGTTCAACTTTTTCCTCCTAAAGGCAAAGTCCAGCAAAAACAGAGTTTAATGGCATTGTTTATACTGCAAATACTCAGTTTTCCATGACATCATTACTACACTGAGCACTGCAGCCGTCCTTAGATTAATTGTTTGACAGTTTGCGGCTAATTCAGAATGGATTGCCGACCAGGGCAGGAAAAGGAGACAAAAACATTGCGATAGCATAAGGCTACCAGCACAGTCACGTCGTTTTATTTGTTGAATGGCAAATTAAGCTAAATATAATAAATATGTAGAGTACAGAAAACCTAATTTGCCTGTACTTTGGTCTGTTCCCAGTTGCAACAGAAATAATTTACAAAGCACAAAGTGCATATTATGCAGGCTTAGCTTATTAGATAATGTATTAAAGCGTATGTATTAGCTTTGTTGTAGCTAAGCTGATGTTTATGCTATCCTTCAGCCTTCAGTTGCTTTTGTTTGTCATTTCCCCCCTCAGGCTACAATAGCTGCAGTCTATCTCTTCCCTCACCAGGGAATCCCATTGGTTTTGAGGAGGATGTTTGTGAAACAATAAAATTTTCACAAATAAAGCCCATATGAGGCAGGTCAGTGAATATGGGTTCAACCTGCATTTGGACAATCTTATTAGAGTGTTGTCAGGTAGCTTCACACAAGACCCAAGGGTGCACACGTCATTGCTAAAATGCAAAGTGATGCATTGCCTTGTATAAATCCAGGCCTGTGTGATGTAAAGTGATGTGGCATTACTTCCTCTGGATACTGATCCATGATCCGTACGGATGCCGGCAAAACGGTGTCGCTTATTTTATCTATTTGTTTTTCTTAGAAAAAATGGATTCTTTACACTCAAGTATCTTTGAGATTTAAACAAGCAGAATTTGAGTTTGTGACATAGATGCTGCCAATACATTTTATAAATTCACAATAATATGTTTATAGGAATTTATGAGTGACTCTGTAGATTTGAACATTGCCATGAACGTGATGGGCCAGATTGTGCCGCTCATTCTTTCCTCACCTTCTTTTCTTAAGCACCCCTCTTTTCTTCCCATCCCATTGCCTAAATTGTTAATGCGGTTTTAGGTTTGATACCCCACTTTCTTTTTCCTACTGCACATCCTTTGCCGCTTTGTTTTTTCTCTTTTTTTTCACATTCGGGAGACTCTCTCACAGGGCTTTCTAAGTATTTTATCATCTGTCTCTCTAACTCTTTTAGATCCCTTTCATCTGTCACTATTCGCTGGCTACTAACAATGTGATTTCAAATCTGTTCACTCATTTTCAGGGTTAATGTATAACCACTGGTGCGTACCAGTGTTCTAATTTTTGTTTGATATTTGATAATTGTCATTTCACAAGAAAGTAAATGAAGAACTTGTGTGGTATTTGGATTATATAGTTATAGGAATTCTTTTATTCAGTGTCTGATGCTACATACTAGTATGGATGCTGGCAAAGTGGTGCCATTTTCATTGACATTTTCAAGTATCTTTGAGATTTAAACAAGCGGAATTTGTGAGTTTGTGACAAAGATGCTGCCAATAAATTGTATAAATTAACAATAATATGTTCAGAGAAATTTCACATTAATTCAATTTTTAGTGCAGAAACACTTCATATTAAATTAAAATTAATTTATACAGTAATGTGATATAAAAGGCTCATGAGCAGGGTCAGGCCAGGTCAGATAATACACCAACTTTGGGGTTTTTTCTGGAATCTGAATCACTGTCAGTCTATATCGGCTTAATGTCAGTGTGTCCACCAAAATGTCAAGTGACATGAAATGACTGAGTTAGCTATGCATAAAGCAAATTGTTCATGAATGCTCTGCATCTCTATGATCACAGCAGTAATTAGTGACGGCCAAACCTCTCAAGGCCCCCTGCCAATATCAGTGATGCCCTCTTCAGAGTAGCAGGTTGATTGGTTCAAGTGAAGTCTAGATGGTTGAAATGCTGTTCAGTGTGCACAATAAAAGCACTGGGTTAAAATTGACCCTGTGCAGGGTCAATATAGCACCAACACAATACTGGGTTAATTTTACCCAGTGTCAATGGGTAGACAACGGCTCAACAGAAGGGTTGTTTTCATCCAGTAACCCAACAGTGATGTGAAATAACACCAACACTGTGTCAAAACACCCTATTTTTAACCCAGTGTTTTAGTGTGAGATGCTAACAGTGGTGCTACTCTCTGAGGCTTGTGCAAGTAGGTAGAAAGTAACTTCACTATTGTAAGACTAATTGGTAATTTTCTGTTTTTCAGTCTCTTTTCCAAAACCTTACCAGATTGTGACTTCCTATTACAATTACTAGCCTTCACCACTGCTCACGTGGACCTTGTGGAGTCTGTTGAGCTTTGTTCTATGTAAAATGCAATTTACAAGCTAATAAATTAGATTGTTTTTGCTGGAAGTACATTTATCAAATGTTTTTTTTCTTTTACATATGGGAAAAGAGATCTGCATTTTGAGTACAGTTCTTTAAAAAAAAAAAAGAAAACTTAACTGCAGTGGTCCTGATGACACCCATAACAAATAGCCCTGCCCCCAGAGAGTGTGGAGGCTTTTTAAAATCATCGATCACCAATTTGTGAAGCATTTTTTACATATCAGTGAAGCAGACCAATATCAAGCACCCTCCCTAATGATGTACAGTGCAGTTTTGGCTCGGCCGTCAGGGTCCACATGGCCTGCATTGCAATCACAGCCCATGCTGTATAATCCATATGGTCCGCATTCAATACGCCAATCATGGATTAGGACTTTAAACCTCACTTGGATGCAAGCTCTTCCACAAAAATCGTATGCATCAGATTCTGAGATGAGATGTTCTTCATTAATTCCTCTGGGCAAGGTCACTCAAATATAATCAGCATATACTGAGCAAGATGTGTGCAAGTACCGTCATAGTCTTACTGTACTATGCATGCACACAACACAGTTCTGGACATTGCATAGGTCTAGGTAGCCTGTGTTTTCTTTGTCTGTCAGCTGTTTGAGTCATTAGGAAGTGTGTGTCTGTGGGGGACAAAGTGCTCAGAGCTGTCTCCTTTATCTCCTCCACAGTATTCAAGAAGCCTTAGTGCAGCCTCAGGCCTTTGCGTCCCAGTGAGCGTTCAATGAGAAAGCATTCTTATTGCAAATGAAGACACAAAACAAATTTTTTTAGACTGTGTTTTCACATTGAGGTTTGTGTATTTCTATTTGTCTCCACGTGTTTGCGTGGGAGGGATCATGTTTCTTTGCGTGTAGGCCTGCCGCCGTATTTGTGTGTGGCGTTCTCCTGTTAATTACTGGTGACTATTTGTGACCTCCATTAACATCCTCAGCGTCACTTAGCTCGCAGCCGGTTAAGCCAGTAATTCCAGCAGGAAAACTAAATGACTTTGCATAAGCAGCCACTTTTTCTTTTTCTTTTTTTTTCTTTACCTGTGTGCCTGTGTGCATGTGTGCGTCTTTGTGTGTGTAAGCTACACTGTGCGATCATTAGAAATGGAAATGAGTGACTCCCTCGCCCCCTAAACTCATTGTCTCTCAGACATTAGGTAATTGTCTCTCACTGCAAACCCCTCTGTTATAAAAGTCTGTTGGCTCTCCCATTCAGTGATTTAGGAGTGACTCTTTAGATTAGAACATTGCCATGAACGTGATGGGCCAGACTGCACTGCTCATTCTTTCCTCACCTTCTTTTCTTAAGCACCCCTCTTTTCTTCCCATCCCATTGCCTAAATTGTTAATGCGGTTTTAGGTTTGATACCCCACTTTCTTTTCCTAATGCACATCCTTTGCCGCTTTGTTTTTTCTCTTTTTTCACATTCAGGAGACTCTCTCACAGGGCTTTCTAAGTATTTTATCATCTGTCTCTCTAACTCTTTTAGATCCCTTTCATCTGTCACTATTCGCTGGCTACTAACAATGTGATTTCAAATCTGTTCACTCACTTTCAGGGTTAATGTATAACCACTGGTGGGTACCAATGTTCAAATTTTTATTTGATATTTAAATAATTGTCATTTCACAAGAAACTAAATGAAGAACTTGTGCTGTATTTTGATTATATAGTTAGCTGAAAACATGGCAGTTCGGCTCTAGTGGCATGAAAACTGTAATTCTTTTATTCAGTGTCTAAACTGATGCTACTGCTCGCTTTTTCCAAGCTTTAAAATGTGTCAAATTTTATGTGCGCTTCGACTCTCTCTTACCAGTGTGCTGAGTCATTTTTGCAGCAGTTCCAGTCATTTTTGTGCATCCTTGGCATTGACAAAAATCATATTGTATTTTCAAGTGTTGCCAAGTCGCTCCCCTTCCTCATCACCCCCCCCCCCCCCCCCCCCCAGCTGCTTTTGAAAGTGCTTTGCTACTTCGGTTCGAAATGTGGTCAATCGGCAGAGGCTGCAGCACCAACTTGTCACTTACATTTTCTCATTTATCGTCTTAGAAGACTTGTAGAATGTAGACGTGGAGTAACGCGTGAAGGAGGCTCGACTAATATTGCTATTTCGAAGTGATTTTGAGTCACTCTGTCGCCTGTAATTGCTTTTATAGTATACTATGATTGTGCATTCCCTCTATTTGTATTTGCTTTTTCCTCTCCCCCTCTGGTCAATTGCAGTATTGGCAGACTGATTTTAATCCCTCACATTTCCTCCCTTATGTGAATATGATAAATGACTACTTTTTAAGTTTGACTCATACCCTTATCGCCTGCAGTGTTCGTGTCTTTTTTCCACTTTCTAACTCATCAGTGTAAGTGTCCAGCAGATTGAATATTTTGTGAGCATTATCGTGTGTTGCGGTACTGTATTTTTAAATCCTCTCCATCTTTTCTTTTTCATGCCAGATTGCCTGTGCAGTCTTCGCAGCCTTGCTCCATTTCTTCTTCTTGGCAGCCTTCACCTGGATGTTCCTGGAAGGGGTGCAGCTCTACATCATGCTGGTAGAGGTGTTCGAGAGCGAGCACTCCAGGACTAAGTACTTCTACCTGGCAGGATATGGAGTGCCTGCTGTCATAGTGGCCGTCTCCGCCGCAGTGGACTACAGGAGCTACGGCACCGACCGAGTGTAAGGACAGAGGGGTGGCAGAGAGAGCATAGCACGAAGGAAGGATGGATGATGGGGTGAGGGAGGGAGTGCTGGAGTGCCTGCTGTCATTTTGGCTGCATCTGCCACAGTGGCCCCTACAAGCTGTGGCACTTCTGAAGCGTCAATACAGAGAGGTTGAGAGAGGCAAAGAAGGGAGAGGGGGAAGTATGGGAACAAGCAGGGGAGGATGCACCACAGAGCGGCTGCATGAGCACAGCAGCGACAATGTGTGAATATGGAAGGATTTAATGGGCAGGGTAGAAGGAGGGGGTGCACAGTGGAGCAGATTGAGGGAGAAAAGGAGTGGTTTAAGTGTGAGAGTGTGAGAATGGAGGGATGGAGTAGTCTGTCAGGGTGTGCACACGTCCATACTGACTTGCACTTATGTGTGCTAAAAAAGAAAAAAAGCTGGCTTCCCTGGAGGAAGTGCAGGGTAGTGAGTGGGATGAGGACATACATTTTGAGCACAGGGTGACATATTCATGCATGGGTGACTTGTCCAACTGGAGATACTGGGTGAAGCTAAGAAGAGGCAGCCAGCGTCTCATTCATATGAAGTATATGCATGATAGGCCACCTACAAATACCGGCGTGAACATAATAACATTTTCCCATGCGTGACCTGTCTACTCCGTTTATGCTTGGACCCTGAAAAGAGCCCATATTCATACAGTGCATATGCATAATGTGCATAAAATGTATATGGTGCCAAATACATGTCTGTGACCTCTCCTGTATTCTGTGACTGCATGAAATCACAAGGACTAAAGAGGACATTAACTGCGGCTGTTGCATTTAAAAACTTGTCATAGAAAAATATCTCTCCTCTACCTCTCTGATTTGCTTGTAAATGAGCGGCTCTGTATAGAAAGTGAAAAGTGACAGCACACTATAGGACTGTTAAATGATTTACATGCTCAAATACTCATGTTCTTTGTTGCTCTTGGGACCTTTTGTAGTTCAGAGCTTGCAGCTTTCCACTAGCTACGTGTCAGCTAGGAGAGGTCTGAAGACAGGGAAAGGGTTGAATTTAGCAGTGTTTAACCGTCAAGTCGCACCAGTCCTTATGCCACTTAGATCAATATTTCATTGTGGGATGATCATTAAAACATGAGAGTCTGAATGCCAAGCTCTGGATGAATAATCAGACTGCGTGCCATTAGCTAACAGAGTAGGAGACAATAGTTGTGGTTTAACAGTAAAAATGCAAAATGAAGATAAAGGAGAGTAACTTCAAGCCTGTCACACAAACCGCACTGAACTCAGTGAGGATGTAGAAGGTTGATGAAATGTGGAAGAAATATTTTCCCGTAGTTTGACATAATATTTCGCCCAAACATTCAGTGTTTCTGCTCTTAATGGCCTTATGCCTCATGGATTGGAAAAGACGTTGAAGTATTTTAATAGCAAAGTACATTTCATTAAGAGGCAAAGATTAGTTATATGACTCATTTATCAGTCCAGCCTTGAAAATGGCACCTCTTATCATATCTGACACAACACACTGAGACCAAACCTCTGGAAATATCATCTGCCATCCCTGCTGTGTCACCTTGTCACATAACGCACTCCATTCTCTCATATAGTGGCCAGTGGCGCTGAGTCTCATTCACCTCCTATAATGAAGGTTGCTATGACTTAGCAAAGGGGCCCTAATGGTGGATACAGTGACAAAGCCAAGGACCCATAATGGAGGGCTCTCTAATGGTGGTGGAAATTGAAAGATTAATAATTCAAAAGCAGCTGGTCATGAATCAGTTGGCCATTTTGCTCCAGCGGTTTTTCTCTGGCACCTTTTGCTGCAACCCGTTGGGTCTGACCTCAGTGGAGGGCACTCAGGGACTTTTTTTTTTTCCTCACCCTGCTTGCTGCATTTGATGAATGAAGATGTTTGGAGTAATATAATTTAGCATACAGCAGTATAACTTTTACTACCAGTGCTAGGCTTGTGGTCAGAAATGAATGCGTGTGTGTGGTTATGTGTGTCCATGCATGCATTCTGTCTCTGAATGCATAGGTGCATGTATGTGTGTATATATTACATTATTATCTGTGTGTGTGTGCGTGTGTGTGTGTGTGTGTGTGTGTGTGTGTGTGTGTGTCCCCTCCTCTCTCCTTTAACCTCACCACAGTCATTCCCAGACTCCATAAATAGCCTGGTATGAGGGCTGCATCCATAACTCAGTATTCAGATGAACACAGTCATGTCATATATTTGTGACCGCAGGATGTGGCCGCGCCATATATCTGTGCCCTAAGGGGGAAGTAAAGGTTTATTTATCACAGGTGCTCATCCCTCGCTGTCTCCCCCTCTGCGTGTGATGTATGCTTGAGATGTGCGTATAGTCTATTTTCTTCATCCCGCAACACTTTTCTCACTGTTCTTCATCCCTTTCACTTTTTCATCCACCCCAGTTCTTGTCCTCCCTCTATCGGGATGCATTTGATATACTGTATGTCATGTGATGTGCTGCTTTTTTTTCCCTTCTTACCTCATTTGTGTGTGTATGTGCTTCTGTGTGTGTGAGACCATGATGCATGTCCTGTCCTCTGATGGTAAATCCTTGCTCTTCTACCTCCATCTAAGACTGGAGCATGTTTTTAATCCCTATGCGTCTTTCCTCTCCTGTTCTTCTTCCCTCTGTTTCTCATGCATGATGTCTCTCTCTTTTGCTGTCTCTCCCTCTTGCTCACCCTCTCTCTCTCTCTCTCTCTCTCTAGGTGCTGGCTGAGATTGGACACGTACTTCATCTGGAGCTTTATAGGCCCTGCTACACTCATCATTATGGTGAGGTACACATACATGCATGCTCACACACACTTGACATAGCATTACATGTACTGAGTAGGCAGGCTGCCACGTGTTCTTGCAGGAACGACAGGTTACATTAAGGTGTTTGTTAATCTCCTACAAGGTTTGCCTGAGCTTCTCAGCAGTGTAAGTGGAAGCAGAAGGAACTTTATGTGTCAACTTAATAATTCCCACTCATGGATTAACTCTCAAGTGGGCACATATTCCAACATGCTTGAAATCTTAGGACAGAGAGTACAAACCGCAGATAAGAAAAGTTGTGTTGCTCTTAGGCACTTATTTATCCAGACACTGTACTTCCTCCTGGCCTTACTGGTTTATTGCAGTGCAGCCCAATTACATGGTAAAAAGGGAAACACGTCAATGAATGATGTCAATGAATGATGCTTCATCAACTGTTTTGAAGAAGGGGAACATTCGTTGTACCTTGAACAAGTAAACAGAGACGGAAATAGAGTTAGACGAGTAGGCAGACGCCGACAGAAAAAGCGAAAACAAAGAATAAAATAAAAAAACATAAAAAGTAGTGTTTTAAAAAGAGAGAACGGTGTTCTCAATTAGGTGAATGTCAGCATGTACACTGATGCTCTGAGCTCATTTAAGAAATGTCAGGCAGGCTATCACTGATCTAACTGGGGCAGTAAGTGGGAGTGGTGCAGGTGGGACTGCTCTGTTATGACCCTACGCCCACTGGTAACATAGACAGGCTGGGAGACCCACCACAACAGAACCAGACAGTCATTATTAAACCACCCTATCTGTGCATTAGCAGGCCAATAGAATAGGCAGCATCTGTGAGAATTGGATTTCTATTGTAACAATGATCTTCAATGGATGTAATGACTGCTGTATTTTCCCTGAGGCTCAAGCTGCTGTATTTTGAGCACATAAAGGGCCGTTGATTGTGGGCTGATACTGTGTCCCCAAGCCAATTACTGCTGGAAGGGAAAATGAAATGATATGCGCTGTGTGTGAGTGAATTGTTGTGGTGACATTGTGTCTTTAATTAGGCTTGTTGCTGCGGAGTATTAACTTGTGTTTCTGTGTGTCTGTGTATTTCAGCTGAATGTAATCTTCCTCGGTATCGCTCTTTATAAGATGTTCCATCACACGGCCATTCTCAAACCAGACTCTGGGTGCCTGGACAACATCAAGTAAGTACATGTATGCATACACTAACTGCCATCACACCAGCCTGCCTGGTTTTGAAAGCCGGCATGAGGATGATGCTGCACTACTAGAGACTAGCAGTAGTTTAAATTTACCTTCGTTCCAAGTGCAATAAAAGTGCTTCATTTGCACTGAGCCTTGACACTGCTTAGCAGCACTTTATCATGGCCTCCATTGCAATGGTTTGATACTTTGGACAGATTGTATCTGGCTGTTAGCTGTAACTGTTGTGATCAATGTCCTCTTGTATGTTGTGTTTGTGTTTTTGCCCTCTATTGTAAATCAAATTTCCCCTCGAGGGACAAATAATGTCTAAACCTGACCCCGAACCTGATTATGCATGACTGTGTGTACGGATTCAGTTAAAGGAATAATTCAACCTTTTGTGAAATACGGTCATTTCTTTTGTTGCCGAGATTTAAATCAGAAGATTGATAGCACTCTCATGTCTGTCCGTTCAGTATGCAGCTGGAGCCAGCAGCCGGTAAGGTTAGCTTAGCATAAAGACAAGGATCATTTATTTGTCAAACAAGACACAACAAAATGCAAGTTGCAGCTCCACAAGAGGAACCATTTTTTATGGTGGACTGATCAAACAGTCAAGATATACTGATAGCAAGTTTTACAGTTTGTTACATCTGAACACAGCCAGGCTAGCTGTTTCCAGTCTCTATGCTAAGCTAAGCTAATAGGCTTCTGGCCCCAACATCATATTTAAGCTGGGTAAAGTGTATTTCCCAAATGCCTAAGTCCATCAGCCTTTTTTTGTATGTGATATGAAGCACATTTCAATACGCTTCTCATTGAATTCATGTTATTCCCAGAATTCCACTGAAATATGACTCCACTTCCACTGAACTCTGACTGAGCTAACTAATTAGGCTTGTGTTATTTTGTCGTTCCAGTGCAGCTCAAGACAAAAGGTTCGGTCTAATTCAAACAATATGCCATGGCTCAGAGTTCTGTGCCTTACTGAGGCGTGGCTCAGGAATTAGACTGTAAAACACAAAATGGCTTACTCATTTGATTTATCATTTAAATATTACTGCCAATGTATCTTTCATGACAGCAGTTTTAAGTAGGGTTTTCAAGTGTGGAGCGTTTCAGGAAAAGAGACGAAACCAACTGATCTTTGCTTCAGTGCAGTTCTGGGGAATGTAATCAAAAAGCCTGATGAAAGATGGAAATCAAAGAACGATTTAGAATATGATGCTTTCGGATCTTTTTTTCCCTTTTAATGGCTTTCCTTCTTCTTCCTGAGCACACTGAAGGCTGAATGGATTTTAATCTATTTCACTTCATTAGTCATGTCTTATAGTGGTTCATTTACTTGTTAATCATCATCATGCCCTTTTTGTCTTATTATTTCTTCTTCCTTTTACTGTTTTTTTTTTTTTTTGTCTCTTCAACTCCAAGCCATCATAAGTTGTCTTTGTTGTGGATTGGCTCTGGTAAGGCCACTCACCAATCAGGATGCCTTTTGTCTTCAGAGACATTTTGATTGGTTTGCTTCTTGTCTTATTTGTCTGTAGAACCTGCCAAGCGACTATGCATATTCCTAAATTAACCATTAACCTGCCTGGTATAATGAATTACTTGTTGATATGTGATTGGTGAGCTCCTGTGACCTATAGACTTAATGTGCTATTGAAATATTATAATGGTGAGATGTGAATTAGGGGAAACAGAGCTGAGAGAGAAACCGTGACTCAAGGGAGCACTGGAGGAAGAGGTGGAATGAAGGGATGAAAAAGAGAGGGATGAGTGTACCCTTTAATGAAGAGGGTCGTCAGACGAGCTTTATTGGAGCTTCTGTCTCGCCTGAATGGTGCCACAGAGGGCAACATCGAATCAATCACCTGAGTCTCACTCACTTACTCTCCTCCTCTTTCTCTCTTCCTTCCTCCTGACTTTCTCTCTCCAGCCCCCCCTCTCCCGTTTCTTTCCTTGCCTGCTTTCTTTGTCTCCCTCCCTCACATGAGAGGTGATCACTGCCCAGTCAGCCAATCAAATTAACAGCCATCTTCGTGGCTGTGGCAGACCCCGAAAGTATGACCTTTACTTGGAAAATGTCATTTATAATGGCTGTAATGTCCCTCTACTTACTGCCCGGTGGAGCCACTCACATGGCGGCACGCACAATCACACGCACACGCTCAGGGGAGGACTTACAATGCATACACATGCCTCAACACGACCAACTCCCACTGACATTTGGCCTTTATGGCTCACTTCTGCATAGGCTTTATTTGAAATGAAGCTTCAGAGCCTTGAAAACTTTTATTAGATTTAATTCCATTAAATTGTTACAGTCACAACTGCGTTAACAGACTTCAGTGCCCACTTTTGCCTATGAAAATGTGTTTTACGCTCTGCCTCTGTACTCACAAGTGCATGAGTGAGCGATGGAGTCTGGATGTAACTTTGGAAAAAGTCTTGACCGCTTGACTTTCTCGAGACGAGTGGCTGACGTCAGCTCGCTTATAACCTCTCCTCCCTCGAGATGATATCTAAATGAGCAAATCCACTCTCTCTCTCTATTCTCTCACCCTTTTTGTAAGAGTATAACTCTTTTAGGCAAAACCTCCCACTGATTTCTCCATCCCACTCCCACAGCGTTGGGATTCAGAATGAACCCTCTCTCACCCCATCTCCTGCCTCATGGTCCCAGATGCATCAAACTTGGCTGAATAGCTTTTCTGTTCCAGAGAAAGAGACAAGCCTCTCTTGTTATCCTACTTAAAATGAAATCTGCATTATATACTTTACATTTTATGTGACATAGCAAATGGTGATAGGTGCACACAGTAACTGAGGAAGCATTTCTCCCTCCTCTGCAGGTCTTGGGTGATCGGGGCCATAGCCCTGCTGTGTCTGCTGGGCCTAACCTGGGCTTTCGGCCTGATGTACATCAACGAGAGCACCGTCATCATGGCCTACCTTTTCACTATCTTCAACTCCTTGCAGGGCATGTTCATCTTCATCTTTCACTGCATACTGCAGAAGAAGGTAAGAGAGACAACCCAAGACAAAGCCAGATAGAAATAGACAGACAGTGTGACAGGCAGACAAATACAAACACACACAGACACATGCATTGATCAGCAGCGACACCAAAAATATCTGCAGAGCTGTCACGGGTTTGATTGGCCATTCAATAACCATACTGGCTGCTCAACTATCTCACTGTTTCACTCTCACTATCTCTCTCTCTCTCTCTCTCTCTCTCTCTCACTGTCTGTCTTGCCTTGTGGCAGCAGGTAACAAACTGAGCTGCTGGTCTGACAAAGTTTCTGTCTTCTGCCCTGACAGAAAAGACAGTTTTTCATTCTCAGGCAGGGTCATCAAGCCTGAAATAGCTTGTACAAAACTTGCTGTTTTAAATTTTGGACACATGCAGAGGAAATATATGTCTGTCTTGGTGGCCATGGTTACAGATGCACTCCTCTGATGATGTCTGCGATTGAATACATCAACCTCGCTCACACTGATAACACAGCTCCCCTTGCAACCTCCCTCTCTCTTTGAAAAGCTAATAATAATAATAATAATGCATTTTATTTATAGGCGCCTTTCAAAGCACTCAGGACACCTCACAAAGCAGAGTTTAAGACAGGCAATGATGCAACATTATGAAATTCAAACAAAGCAGTCATATATAATAACAAGATGATACAATAACCAGGTATAAAATCACCCTCAGTGCAAGATTACCCCCATTATATATGTGTTGGGTTTGGTTGGCCTCAAGGATTAGAGGAATTTGTGAGTACATATGTTCTACTTTTTCTATTTGCATGATACGATGGCTTCCAGGAGGAGCCTACACATCCTGGGATATTTTTACAGAGTCTCCCACACACTGTCAGTTCCTGGGAGTACAGAAGAGGATATGGAAAGAAAATTCATCAAATGCTTAAGACTGCCGTCTGGCTACGGTCCTACAAAGATTTTTCAGTTTTAAACGCATAGCCAGTAAACAAGTGTGTGTGTGTGTGTGTGTGTGTGTGTGTGTGTATACTTAGGTATGTGTGAGGCCATGGGATCAGGTATCCTGAGAGATGTGTCCTCTGAACAGTACCGAGGTTTTCTTTGGCTGCGGCCCAACACGGTTTCTCCCAAGATGCATGGAGCAACTCACCACACAGCTGTTCAAACAGAGCATGTGGCAATACACGTCTGCCAGTCCAACAAGCTTGTTAAAAAGCAATTACAGTCGTATTTGTTCTAACTTGATTGGGATCTAAATGCAGATGTTCTTTGTGTACTAATGCATCATGTGTCTCCTGGAGGAATATGTCCATTTCAGATGGATGTGTGGCAGTAATAACATTTGGGATGGATGCTGATGGGGGGAAAGTTTATGAAGTTAATCCTTTAATGTGTAAATTTTTATGGAGTTCGTGTTTGCACAAGGAATTTGAGTAAAAGAAGTTAACAGGGGCACTTTATCAAGTTAAGCACCTCCAGTCTGTTTCCTTCAGGGTATGTCATCTTAAAGATATGCTTCGATATGTGCAAGTTGAAAGTGGAACATCAGTCAATTCCTCCTCCTGCATTTGTGCTTTTTTGGTTTTCCATATGTGCACGGTGAGCCTGCGTGTAACCCTCTCCACCTCCCCCGCCCAGGTGCGTAAAGAGTACGGTAAATGCCTGCGTACACACTGCTGCAGCGGCAAGAGCGTGGAGACGTCCATCTCCTCCTCCAGCAAGACCACCACGTCAAGGACCCCCGGCCGCTACTCCACAGGCTCACAGGTGAGCTTACCTGCCTGCACACCTGGACGCTACAGCACAGCAGACTCTCAGGTGAGGCCGGAGCACGCCATGAGGGATTTGGGTTATTGCTGATCACTTTCAACTTCAATCTAGAGTGTCATTGTAGGCTTTGACAAGAAAAAAAAACACCCTTTTAACATGTGATTATGTCAGAATGATCTATAGAGTATGTGCTGACTTTAAATGTGGATTTTGTGTTGAAAGTGAGATAGCCCAAACCCTGACATACAGCTGCACATATTGATGCTGACACACAGGTAGATGGAGTATAAATGGCATTGACGGGTAATTATTTTCCCCCACCTGTTTCTCTCTCACTGGTCTTTGCTTCACTTTTTCCTTTACTGCCTCTCCTGCACTAATTTGCCCGTCTTTTGCACATCGAACCCCCACGTATTACGTTTCTCACCATATTTCTTTCCCTCGTTTGTCGCCACATCGTCCCTCCCTTGACTTATTCCCCTTCCTTCTCCCGTCTCCTCTGTGTCTTCGTCCATATCATCACCACCTCATATTCCCTCTCCCTCTCTCTCGCTTCTTTTCTCCTATGTATAGAGTCGTATCAGGCGGATGTGGAACGACACTGTGAGGAAACAGGAGTCTTCCTTCATCACTGGAGACATCAACAGCTCCGCCACGCTCAACAGAGGTAACCACAGGATACCTACCATTTGCATCCACATCACTGTCACCATATCTACTTTATTAATAGCAGGAGGCTCAGACAGCATACGCTGTCATTTAGTAAAGTGGTAGGAGTCCAAACTTCAGATAATAGTACTGTGTTCTTGGAGAGAGGAAGATTAGCAGAATAGATCACTTACTACTTTTTTTTGTGGCTTCAAAGGATGACATTACAGGAGGGAGAGTTATGAGAAGACTCTTGTCAGAACTGACACATCAACCAGTTTGTGGTCCCATCATAAATCTACAGATTGCAGAGCTGACTGTGCTATAGAGGGCTTCTATACTTCTTTAGACAATCTTTTGAAGCATTGGTGGGTGATAAAAAGTTAAAGTCTTTAGCTGAACGCCAACGGCCCCTTTAATATTGTTATAGTACAAGTTATGCAGATTGCATTAGTTTAAAGCTCTATTATTCGCCAAATGTAGCCGTGTATCACTCAGGTGAATTTGCTGCTTCTAAAATGCACCGCCCGTCTGTTTTCACCACAGCGCTGGAAATCTGGAGTAGAGCAACATTTTGCTGTGTTTTTCACCTGAGAATCTGTATGTTCAGCTAAGATAATCTCATTTTGAAAAAGCTACTGCAGCTACCAGGCTTTTAAATGAACATCAGGCTTAGTTCACTGTATTCTGAGCTGTGTCTCGCTGTCCCTTCAGAATAAGCCACCGTAAGAATGGAGTCCAAGAGTATAGCTGTCTGAGGGCTAGGGTAATGAGGACATCGACACCCAACTGGCCAGACATTTTGACACACACACACACACACACACACACACACACACACACACACACACACTGCCATTTGTTAGTCTCGAAGTCGAGGTGTGGCCCTCACTTCCTTCAGGCCACTAATAAGCTGTTAGCATGACAGATTGATGCTAAAGCAGACACGGTGTGTGTCAGCGTCTGAATTATCACACACTTAGTAAGGCAGGGCTTAAGACACCCCCACCTCCTCCCTCCCTCGCACTTTAAAGTGTGGTGCAGAGAGCTACTTAGCCAGTAGATTTCAAATGACTGTGGCTTAGTGAAAAAGGACAGGGTGGAATAAATTTTGTGTTCTGATACGAGACTGACTTGTTGAAATTTGGAGAGAGAAATGGAGAAGGAATGTATTCATTTTAACTCTAAGTAGACACACACACAAACATATATATATATATACATATATATATATACATATATATATGTAATTTTTTTTTTTTTTGTCAGAGATTCTTCCGTGATTCCCCGAAAATCATTCAGTATTCTGCCACATTCCACTTTCTCCACTCTGTCTAATTTATTCTACCTGGAACTCTATTCTGTGGGCCAAGTTCAGGCTGCTGGCCAACTTCTCATTTCTGAAATAGCAATATGCACTATGTACGGTATGAACTGAACTGCGGTATCCTTCAGCTAAGCACCCGTGCTTCTTAGGGAAAAAAAAAAGAAAATGTTGCCACAGAGATGTTTCACTGTGTCCCTGTTTTCCCTGTAACTTCTGTTTTGAAGCGATGTGACACACATACACACTTAGAAGTAGTGGTGGAGGTAGTGTGTTGCGTGATACAGTGGAGTATACAACATCAGGATGAATGTATAGGAGCAGTCATGATCATTCGTCTCCTGTTTTTCTGCAGCGTCTTTATGTGCACATGATCTGTCTCCCACCTCGGGAGGAAAATGCTCCGAGAACACTTTTTTGTGGCCTCTGTCCATTAACTTTCCTGTAGTCATGCTACTCTGCTCAAGCGTATTGAACTGCAGCACACTCCTCTCCAAGCTATGCCACTCTCTCTCTCTCTCTCTCTCTCTCTCTCTCTCTCTCTCTCTCTCTCTCGTCCCCTCCCTCGGCCTGTATGCAGTGGCTGCAAGAATGACTTGTCAAGCTTTTCTCGGCTTTCACCTCGAACTATGTTTGCTTGTTTGATTTACTTGTCCTCTTCTCTCCCCCTTTCCTCCACACACTCACTCTCCATCTCACTCTCCCTTCTTCTCCCTCCTTCTCGCTTACCTCCACTCTGCGACGTCTCCATGCTTTCCCCTTCAACCTCTACCTCTGCCTTTTTTTCCTCGTGTGCTTCTCCCTCCTTTTTCTCTCTTGACTTGGCTGTTGCTTTTCCTCTCTCTTCCTCTCTCGACTTGGCTGTTGCTCTTCCTCTCTCTTTCTCTATCTGCCTGTACCAGGAGCCATGGCTAATCATCTTATAACTAATGCTCTCCTTCGTCCCCATGGTACTAACAATCCTTATAACACTCTCCTGGGGGACTCGGCAGTCTATAACAACCCAGCCGTGGGCATGTACAACACCCAAGGTGTGCCTGATGTTCCTATTATAAACATGCAACATTTGCAAAGCTAGCTTAGAGTTATTTTTTCACTACATTAAATTTCTTTTGCATGGTCATTTTCTTTTAAAATGTTTGCTACCGTGATACACTTTTGGCTGCATATCTGATCTCGCCTTATTATGGCTCCCAAGTGAGGCGATCAATCACACTGCAATAATCTCTCACAAAGGACACCCACTGGGCAGTTCTCACAGCACATAAATGTGGAGAGGAAATTCTGTAGATTTATCGAAACAGAATAACAAGAGCACATGCTGATTTATTGTATGCCATAGATGCATGCTATATGTTACTGGCTGCACGTTCACCATATCTTTTATAAGCTACTTGGGAGCCATGAAGCTTTCGTACTGTTTTGTGTTAATGTTCTAGTTTATACAATATGTGCTTCATTTTGAATGTCATTTTGTACGTGTCAGTCAGGACTTGCGTATTGCTTGTCTTAGTGCACGTCTACTGCATATATATTTCTGTATATACTATGTTGTCAGTGTAACTTGTTAGGTGTAGTTTTTATGTTTTCTCTGTGTAAATAAATAATAAACCATATGACAGCAGTCAGTTAAAAATAAGGCCCTGAGACACGCTTTGATTTTGAGAGACAGGGATTCTTTGTTAAACAGTTTTCATCATGCCTCCAATTACTGTGCAGCTGTTGATTTTGTAGCAGCAGAAAGTTGTGTCTTGCGATGTATGAACTCACGTCTGTCTCTTTTCTCCCTTCTTCCTCATGCTGTCCATTAGCACCTTACCGAGAAACAAGTATGGCCTAAATTAATACTCAACTACTTCAATAACATCGACTTTCTTCTCTCTTTTCTTGCTTCCAAAGCACTCTGCCTAACATTTTCAGTCCAGTCTACATCCAAACACTAGTTGTTATTTTTTTCTTTTTCTTTGGCTGTCAGCCATGCTGAAGCTTTTTTCCTCAATTGTTGGTCCGTCCATGTAATACAGTTGTTCTGTTTCGTTTTTCGCACATTTTTAGATTAATTTTCGAGAAAGTGCTATTTAAAAATCCACTCCTTGAGCGCATTATATATATATAGTATTAAAAAAAGAATTACCATTTAATCTCACTGAATTGAAATACTCTGGATCAAATGTGACATTTGAGTTATAATTGAGTCGCAGTAGGTTTGGCCTTAAAATTACTTGCAATGTAATAACTTTAAGTGTCACTTCAAAATATTTATCTTGTTTTGCAGTGAAACTGTAACACATCTTTTTGTATTGCTATAGCGCTGGCAGTAATTGAGAGAAGAAAGCACTTCTGAGGTTGCTATTAAATGAATTATGGACGCTTGAAGCATTTTTCCTTCCAAGAAAATTATCATTGCTACTTTTTAATCCTCAATTCACAGCACACGCTAAGATATCAAACAATAATTAAAATCTGTCTTCTGAGAAATCCACTTAGTTTATTTAAGAATCTTAATAATTATTACTTTTTAAATTATTTGTTCCTCAGAGGGCATCCTGAACAACACAAGAGACTCCAGTGTTATGGATACACTCCCTCTTAATGGTAATCATGCCAACAACTACAGCATGGCCAGCAGTGAGTACTTGAGCGACTGCGTCCAGATTCTAGACCGTAGTGGCGGCTACGGCACCCACAGCAACCACAAGGAGACGACCCTGGAGAAGAAGATCCTCAAGGAGCTGACTTCCAATTACATCCCATCCTACCTCAACAACCATGAGAGAGCCACCACGGAGCGCAATCACAACCTGATGAACAAGCTTGTCAACAGCAGCATGGCCAACGGAGGTGACTGGATTGATTTTTATTAAATTTCAGGTTTAGACTGTCACACACTCATGGTTTATCTACTCAGGGACGCTACTTGTGAAGCACATAACCAGGATTTCTTGGGTACGTAAACACAGGAGAGGGAGTCTAAGTCCAAAAACAGTTTTGGATGTGTTTTGCTGGCAAACTCAATGCTCCTGTTAAACATATACATAAACATATTAAACCTGCAATAACTGACTTTTTGTCCACTCTGGGAGAGCTGAAACAATAGTGTGCAGCTTGGGCTGCATGATCCAGGTAGTCGCTAACTTTGCCTGGTCTCTGGTACAGTGGTTATATAGAGTTATATACAGAAAACAGCTGCCTGCTACAACCGAAAAAGAGGCTGATGGGAACAGCAAAGTTACGGGCTGCAAAACCAAAAAAATGAGATCAGAGGTGCTGAAATGTTCCTTAAAGCTGAGAGAAGCTGCAGAGTTAGGTGGTAATTCGCTGTGGGTTCATCATTTCGAGTGGCCCCTTTCACATTACACGTAGTACATTTTATTCACTATTAATATGAAAATGTTAACCACTTAAATCTGAAATCTGCTTTCTGGAGTGCTAAAATCACCACCACATCACCATACTAGGAAAAGCACTGCTCCTTGTTAAAATGAGCAGAAATGTGCTGTAACTGTTATTCCTGCCTGGATGTTTCAGGGAGCATGGCAGGAGGCAGCAGCAGCAGCAGCAGCAGTGGAGTTGGTGGCTGTGTGGGGAGCAGTAAAGAGGACAATGGTCCCATGGTGCTGGACAACCCTGCAGCCTTCCCCCATGAGGAGAACCTGGGCTTGGAGATTATCAGAGAGGAGTCCAATGCGCCTCTCCTGCCGCCACGGCCTCCTCCACCAGACAGCCACCCCCCACCTCCGCCACCTCCCCACAGCTTCGCCCGGCCACGGCGCATTCCCCAGGAGACCAGCGAAAGCTTCTTCCCCCTGCTGACCAACGAGCACACTGATGAGCACACGCATTTGCCCAACCACAGAGACTCGCTGTACACCAGCATGCCAGTGCTGACGGACCTCCCGGATCCGCAGATGAATGGTTTAACAGATGGAGAGGAAGACAGCTCTGGGGAGCTGCAGCCCTGTAAGAGTGCCACTGCTCCGGAGCTGGATGACGTCTATTATAAGAGCATGCCAAACTTGGGCTCCAGGAATCACCTTCACGAGCTACAAAGCTACTACCACATGGGCCGTGGTGGCAGTGATGGATACATGGTGTCCGGCAGCAAGGAGGAGTCTGATTCATCGCCTGAGGAGCCACCCATAGACCCTTCCCACCTGGTGACCAGTCTATAGAGCCAATCATGTGACTTCTATCCCTCCCCAGCCCACTCTCACACTTCCAACCCTCCAATGAAAACATTCTGTGTCGTTGACTGACAGACTGAGCTGGCCCGCCATCCTTGACTTGACGTGCTGTGTGTGACATTAACTATGGCTCATGACAATATGCTTGAGGTATCACTGGTCAAATGAAAGCAGGGACTGAATGTAATGTCATAAATGGTGCAGACCGAAAGAGCAGTTCTGAGAGACTTTTTGTGAACATCAAACAGAAATGGAAAAGGAGAGGAAGGGGGAGGGATTCTGTAATTTTACCCTACCTGTTACTTTAATTTGGAATCTTGGATTGAACGAAGCCCTACAAGATCCCCAACATGGACCTCTAGCAGATCATAGCATATAGCCTCCACTACTACCACTACAGGGGCCTAGCCCCCAGCCCTGGTTAAAGGAGCTGCCTGTCTGTTTGTCTGTATGTCTGTTTCTCTGTCTCACTCTTAAAGACACGAACTGGGATAATGTTTCCACCTCTCCAAAGGGTAGAGCAGGATATTAACTCTGGTGTTAACAACATAAACTGGCCTTAAAAAGGCCCCGCCCCACTACCTGCCAATCAAGTGGAGGATGTATGATATATGCCCTCACTACCGATCATCCCAAAAACTATTTTACTGGGCAACCGAACTGTACCCATATCACGCTGATGTTCTGAATTCTCTTCCTGTTCGTATCTGCTAAACTGGACTTTTGTCTGGGCTGGTGTAACATTCCTGCAAGTTGTAGTGACTGCGGCTACTGTGTATTTCACTGAAAACAAAGAAGGAAGATCATATTACAACAGACTGACTAAAAAAAAAAAAAAAGAAAAAAGAATGGGTTTCGTTTCTTCTTCTTTCTTCTGTAAAGGTTTTCAGTTATCAAAGGATTATAAAGAAATCACAAACTGTTTCTATGTATTGTACAGAATACAGATACAGATACAAATGTTGCATATGACCAAGTCTTTTATTTTTTAATTTTAAGTTGCAAACCTTTTGTCTGTGGAACTGTTCTGAAATGTCATGATATGTTCTGGTCACATGTAGACTACAGAATGAGCAAGGAACAATCTTTCATGTCACTCTTTCGTAAATACAGAGACGGTTAAGCACTCCTTAATTAATACGCATATACCCTACGCACACTTCATTCTGGTCCTTTTTATAGCAACACCACTGTCACTTACATTTTGCAAATCAATTGTTACTATATACTTTACCACTGTGTAGATTTAAAACTAAAGGGAAAATGAAGTGAAGTCATGAAAGAGACGGTTACTGTGGAAATGCTGTTTTAGTCTTTGCTGGAAGTGGGTCTCATCTCATTTGTTCCTGAATAAAGCATTTCGTTCCTTTCTGCACAAGTAGCTGAGGAAAAAATGACATAGATACCAGATATCTGGAGTAACAAAAGAATGGTTTATGAAGCATATCCTCTCTATTGCCAAATATTCTACTAATTGACATTACCTTGCTGTGCTGGTTGAGATCTTATTGTACAGAAAAAGAATGGTGAGAATAATAAATGTCATTCTCTAAACTAAAAAAGAAAAAAACGGAGAGAATTTTCACTATTAGAAAAAGGATGGGTGTCAAGTGTGAAATGCCATGATCACACCATATATGTTTGTACTGAAGATGTGAAAACACAGCAGCACTGTCCAATGTGGAAAACCAATGTTTACTTATTTAGGGGGAAATTTTCATAAGTGTATGAAGTGTAGCTTGCACATGTATCCCACAAGCCCCCGCCATGTCCCCAAGAGAGAAATTATTTATTTATCTGTTTATTGGTTTAAAGACAGCAAAACAAGCTTAGAGGAAAGAAAGCAAGCTGGCTTTAGGCAGAAGTAAATAAAGTGGCACTGGGTTTGTTTTATGGTTCTTTTTTAAATTATTATGATCATGATTATTACTACAATATTATTGCTAATTATTTATTCTTTTTGTATGGGTTCCAAGTTGAATGATCTCATAACTAATATTTGTTGTAACAGTGAAAGTTGTTTGCCAACAAATAAATTACTGACATAGCTTTGTGGTTTTCCGCCTCTTGAGTGTTATCAGTTGTTACAGTGAGATTAAATGCAAACACAGAGTTAAACCCAACAGTGATTTCACTTCAAATATGCCTTTTTCAGCCACTGAATGAGATTGCCTATTGTATGCCAATATGTGGCTACATATGTTTGTTTCATTGTGGGAAATTCTACCTAGTCACTTGAAATAGTCACTTGAAGGTTTGGTTGATGGTGTATGTGTAATAGACACATCTTTATGTAAGAGGACAGCTTTTATTAGATCAAATACCTGCTGTAAGATGATGTAGACAAGCATACAGGCTAATAGCAACAAGGACTGAGGAAGGGGTTATATTCTGGTTTCTTTGGCTGCATAACTGTTGATACTGACTTGAAAAAGAGAGGCTACCATACTTTAACCTGCACGGTGTGCTGCTCTAGGAATGAGATTCTGTATTCTAAAAGGAGAGAATTCTGCAGCACTTCTTTCTGTCACTCCAGTATTTCAGTGTCCTGCAGATGAGGACAATATTACAAGCTCTCTGTGTCTGCAAGGCCAACATAGTGTGGTCAGGATGGCCTGTTTGGTTGCAGCATCTAACATCAACAGGCAGGGTAGTTTAGGTTCCACCACACTTCGGCAAAATGGCCCAAGATTGGTTTGTATCTCTGAGGGTGGTCCATCTGCAGGGACAATCCAGCTGTCCAATGAAGATCCCAGCCATGGAGAGTGCTGTTGTTCTTCTCTATAGGGAACAACTCCCCTCGCCTTGGAAAATAAGCCATGACACATCAATGGCCTTGGCTGTATGCCTGTCCTTACTTTTTTCCCTCCATCACTCAAACTGTGCAGAGAGAGGAGATGAGCTCTGTATTGGCCACACACGCCATGGTTCTCTGAAACTGTGCAGATATTAGATGAGACTACCTGTGTATTAGGCACATCCTCTCACTGGCTCACCACTTGCATTTTTTTTTTTTTAAACATTTTTTCAACAGTTCCGAGGCTCTGAGATGTCATGCTCCACACTCAAGGAAATTCTGGCCACAATTAAAGAAGCAAGAATGGGAAAATAACAGTTGTGTGTGTCTGCTCTCCTGCTGTTGCAGGCTTCTTCCAAAATTGAGGCATTAGCACAGACTGCTCCCTAAGGTCAGTCTTGTCAGAGCTCTGAAAGTGTATGCTGTAAGACAAGCCCATCACAAAACAGGCCATTTGTCTTTTTCAAACCAGAGCTCCCGGGCCTATCACTGTCAAAGTCCAGGCCTTCCCAATGGATATGTCACACATTAAGTCTATGATTCTACCATCAGTTGTTCGGGCACCAGTCATTTTTGCTTCTAGAGGACAAGACTGAGGAACCCCTTTGCTCCTCCTATTTGACATTAGTGTCTTCCAAGACTGGCAGCATCTAACCAGAGGTCCTCACAGCTTGACCCGAACCTGAGGACCCAAGACCCAACCCGGGAAGCTTAAGGGTCCTCATTTTATATGGTTAAGTGGGTCATGGTCAGGTCCCATTCTATTACCATGGGCACCGGGTCTATTTATCATTATGTGTAATACCAAAGTGAAAGAAGAAGACCCAGCCATGATAAGACAATGCTGATAATGATGGAAGTGCTGTTTATGTGTGTTTATTGTACTTGCAACCTTGAAACAATAATGTAATGTAATGTGATAAGGTGAAAAAACCACTACAGCCACAACAGACAAGCAAATTAGCAAATTAGCAATGCTAACATTCTGCTTTCTGCAGAAATGACATGCGTTTACACAGGGAGACAGCATGGTTGCATATCCTGTTGCACTGGCAAGACGCTGTGTGTGTGTGTGTTGTTCTTAAAAAGAATGATACATATTTGCACATTTATGTTTTCTCGAAGTACAGAGACAATTTCTTTAGCTTGAGGCATCTCCTCAGCCATAGAGCTGTCCATTAAGAAGGGCACTAATGACGTTCATACCTCTTTCCATTCACTAATGTCCTAGCTAGGTGTTCAGAGTTCGATATCTCTAAATATGTTCTGTGAGACTGTGACGAGGCTGATACATGACAGTGTTATCTGTTAATGCTTCAAGAACAACTAAAACTGTAATAACATGGCCACCTGCACCCATCCATATACATTTTCTCTCACACTAATGTTGGTTTGTCTTATATTTGTTGTAACTGTAGATTTCCAAACTTGGTGACCAACAGAATAATGATATGAAAAGCAACAATATATGGTTATCGTGTTTGGTTGTAGCACATCCCCGACAGTTAATATCAGTAATTGACCAATGAATTTCCATTAAACGCATGAAAAGAGAAATGAAAAAAAAAAAAGTGCTTGGCTTAGAATAAATATCAAGCTTCATGAAATTGCCTTATGCTCTTTAATTTGTATTAGTGCTGCTACAAATGTTTGTTGGGTATGATATCTGCACTGTAGCTCTGTGACATTGAGGACTTTCACCATTTCTTATCTGCTTTGATCATAGATTCGGTCGATGGAAGGGAAAGAAAAGAAAATAACAGATCAAGTGGAGTTGGAAAATAATGAGAAAAGGCAGTTAAAACGAGGGGGCAAAAAGGAATGTGGTGTGAGGGATGAAAAAAGAAAAATGTGGGAAGAAATTGCATTTTTTTTAATAGATGTATTTTAGCTTTCTTTAAAACTAACTGGAGCCACCTAACCCTTGCACTCCCCCTGTCCCTCCTTCCCTCCCGCTCTCTCTTCCCCCGCCACGCTGCTACTAGCAGGCTGATTAAACGAGCATTGGTCTATGTGGGTCATATCTCTGCTGGAGTGCTCTGATCGGTTAGTGCTGCCTGGCTGTGTTATCTTCCCGCTCTCTCTGTTTCCCTCCTTCAAGGGAAGGCATTCAGTATGTCTTACAAGGTGGCATGTCTCTCAGACTCAGCTCACAAACCAAAGGCAGATGTCTGCAACCATGTGCGCGGGTTTAAATTAAAGGGAATCTATCTGTTTATTGTATATGATTAATTAATGACTGTGGCAAGCGGAGGGAGTCTAAATGTGGCAGCTATAATGCAGAGACTACAAAAAGCTAAACAGAGCAAGACGTGCACAATGACTTCCTGGAAAGCCACTCGTTGCCTAAAATAGTTCTGAGTTGTTGAAAAAGCACACGTTCAGAAATGTTCTAGCAATTCTTCAGAGGAAATTCAAATCAAGCGAGCCAGGATGTCATAGAATGCAATTAGAAGACACGATCACAGACTGCTCACAACATTCCGTCTGTAAATCAATGGATGATATTTTGGAAACAGTATATGTAATACTGATTATTGGCAAATAATTCAAGGGCCACTTTCTGGAGTTTGCACATATCACACAGATGTTTTAATGTTGTTTATCTGGAGACAAATAATTGATTGACTTTGCTCTTTTCTCCCAGCCAGTCAGTCCCTAAATACTTTGTGATGGATACAACCTGGTATGCGAGTGGAATCCAGTGTTAGCGGTGAATGCGAATGAATGGCATATTAACAAGCAGCCCCCCTGTGAAACCAATATTACATTGTGGTCTCTGTTAATTAAGGCAACTATGACATTTAAAGCCGAGTCTGAATTTGATTCAATGCGGAAAATCAGCCCATCCATATACAGTATGACATTTCAAGATTTCCATCCCATTTCCTTCTTCTGCACTGTTAAGCATTATAAAGCACAAGAGGCATATTTCCCCAGCCTTTCTTGTATCTAGTTTAGCTTCTGATGGAATAGAGTGGAATGGAACACATGACCTCACATTCTAGAATTCCTGGGCTGTCATTGGAATTTATTGTATTAAATTACACAATTTTAATTGTATTGTCCGGAAATTCCATCCATCATAATGTGGTCATTCCTTAGTTGATTAGAAGCTCACGGCGAGAGGAAGCTAATTAGTCTTTCTCTAAGCCACATCATCCTCTCTTCTGAATGGCTAGCCTTGCACTGACCTCTGGAAACACATCAAAATGCACAGGGGTTCCTCCGCTGACCTATGTGTGTGCGTGTGTGCGTACGCTCATGTGTGAATACATAGCTATTTTCTATGCCAGCTCATCTGCTTGCGCTGCCCAGCCTGTGTGCTGCAGCATATGCACTCTTGCTCATCGTCTCCTCACCTCAATTTTCCGTGAGTGTGCTCATTGGAAGAAAAACACTTAACAGGTACATACAGGCCACCCTGAATAATTCACTCTAATTGGCAAAAAGGGGGAAAGACAGGCCTCAGTAAAAGAGTGACAGAGGGTGAGTTGCAGAGTGGAAAAGATGGGGGAGAGAGTGGCCATCCATCCACTGGCTTTTTTTGAGGTCACATACACCCCCATGCATGTTTAATTGGCTTTGGGATGGCATGGCGTTTCTGCTGCCTCTGCTGTGAGTCAGACTAACTATGCCTTTTCTGGAGCGTGCCTTTTCACGGAGGCTCAGCAATGGAGATGCTATTTTAGGAACACATTAGGAGCCCGGAAAACACTGACATTTAGACTATCGCCGGGATGGCTGGGAGAGGGAGAGGGCTAGTCACTAGTGTATATGACTGATAGACGCTGGGTTGCTGCCAGCGTGCTTTTGTGGAGAGCTAGTACAGTAGGCCAGAGCCATGTCAAATTACTTTCTGAAATGGATTCATTTTCTTCCTTTAAATCGATCGAGTTTCACTCGCAAAAGGACTGATTAGATTGTCCGAAATCGCACATAATTCTAACTACATAATGGCACAAAGGTTGAAAAAAGGAAACACTTTCAATTAATAGCTGATCGTGGTCACACAGGAGCAAAGTAAATGAAGAGATGTACTGTCAACCCTCATGATACCCGTGAGCATTTTTTTTTCTGCAGCATTTCTGCATTTTAAACTTACTGTGGACACACTACTTTATCAAAGTTGGATATTGTTAACAAACTATCTGCCCTCTGTCAAAGCCTGTTCAAAGGTGGAACCCATGGACCTGAAAACTTGGCAATGGTGCCTTGCAGAGTCCCCTGACCCAAGTGTCCCTGTTGTTTTTGGCTACGAGTTGAATTAAATGTGCTATAGTACCACTGCTGCTGCTGCTGCTGCTGCTGCTAGTCATTACTCAGGACTGAGTGGAAAACAGTTTTTCACATACTGCAGAGATTTTAATGTAAGAAATAATATTAAGATACAAATGTTAAGCATTTTTTAAAAACAGAATTACTCTTGTCAAGTTTAACATTTAATGCTAATAACGACTTTACTTACTTATCTAACCTAATACAGACAGTGCAGTGAGTCTGTTGCAATGGATTTTCATGCTCAATCTAGAGACCAAAGTCTCGATACAGAGAAAAGAGAAGCCAAAGCAACGTGTCCTTTCACAGTTTTTTTACAGAATGCTAAAATGAACCATCTATACTGTAGCTTCTCCACCTTGCTCTTGATCTCTAACACAAGTATTACCATAAAATTATTCCTAATATGTACACCAGTACAAGCTAATTGCAGGCGTTGCTGTGCTGTAATAAGGACCTGATAACATAAGTGCTGGTGTCTGATCTAAAGTTAATTCATTAAAACTGTAGTGACATCTTCCAGGGGACAGGAAAGTTGCTCTGGTTTTACTATGGAAGCATAATGGGACTGGCTGTGCCCAAATTAATAATTATGAAAGGCTATTTGTCTTGCAAAAGAAAAGGAAATGTGTTTCTGTCTGCCTATTCTCTATTGTAGTCCAGAGAAACAGCATGCACAAGCACCTCATGCTGTTACCAATATAATCGCGTGTCTTGATCTTTCACGTTCTTAATTTGGAGAGCTCTGAAACTTAACTCAGTCCGTCTTCAGCACGTGATCTTTGGAGTCCCACCTTTAACTTTCCTTTAACTTTTATTTGGTTGCCATTGTTGCTGCTTATGTAGCTCGTGTGCACTAATTTCTGACCCCGATTCATCAGTAAAACACACACACAAAAGCCATTTGTCAAATAAGCTCTCACTGGTTCACTGCACCCGACTGAAAAGTGGACATAGCCACTAAATATCCAAGGCACGTAAGCTGCTTTGGATATCTTAAATACTTATTTTCACAGAATTGTTGCAAAGCTCAGTAAAAAATAGAAATAAATAAGCAAGGGGAGAAACAAAGATAAAACATAAAAAGGATGTCAGGAGCATTTGACAAAAGGTGGTTCATTACTTTTAGGAAGTGATTTATAATCTGATGGAGAATTAGCCCATCTATGATTTCTAATTTACTATGTTGTGAAATAACCAATAAGAATCTGCATGTGTACCCCAGGCTCTGTTCCCATCGTGCTCCCCATGATGTATTACATTTGGTAAAGCAGCAATATGAGAGTGCACCCTGTTTTAAATGCATTTTGGAAAATAACTGCGATGTAGGGCATATCTGCAATACAGCAGACAGAAGTAGCTTCTGACTGTGGCAGATACAGAACATTTTGGCAACGATAGTGATGGCAAAAGAAAAATATGATTACGCTGGTGTTATCCGTTGGAAATAAACAGCAAAATCTGTCGCCAGGAATGCAAAAGAGTGTTGTGAAGAAAGGTAGAAACAGAGAAAGCGAAGAAAGAGAAGAAACAAAGCTTCCTAAAAACAAAGCAGCGAAACATGTAAGTTGTGCGTGACACATAGACATGACACCATAAGACAAACTGAACAGAGGAAGAGCATTGCTGCTTCAATGCTTTATCTCCACATAGCACCACAGTCCAAACTGGTGTCTCCCAGGGGCCCTGTCTCTCTTTTTCTTCTGATTGGTAATGAGGCGCAGCTGCCTTATAGTGGGCCCAGCAGGCAGGACCTTGATTGCTGCCGCTTACTTGAGCAGGCAAAATGTGGCAAAGCTGACTGGATTTCAATGTGAGTGCAAAAACTGGGGGACTTTTGGTAATGAAGAGATCCTAATCTTGCTTATTATGATTCAGAATGGTATTCTCAGCTCAACTAAATACGGTTCACAAGAAGTTCTGGCTCGCTTATTATGTTTTCATTGGCAGTGAATGCCGTGTGCTTTGTGAAGGCGGTAAATGTGGCTGTTCTGTCGGGATAATGGTTTTGGAGCAAAGATGGAAAGTTGCGCTGATGCAAGCCTGAGAGTGGAGTGAAACAGCTGTAATTGCATGGTGCATTTGCATGGTTGTTGTACAAGAATATGGATCACAACTTCGCTGCCAGTTATTCTTTTGGGTGGTGTACATATATCTGATCACATTGTCCTAATTTATCCTTTTCCTCAACTGGGGAATTTGGAAATCATCAGTCTAAAGCCATGTTCAGACTACATGATGTCGGCATGATATCAGTAATAGCACAATCCGACAGACGTAAGGCACTGGGGAAGAAAACAGATGTCGGGCGTGACAATTGATCATTTTATCCCATGTAGTGTATCACAGACAAATTCCACGACGTGTTTCAAACGCTGACCAATGGGAGCACAGGAGGAACGGCCGGGTCATTTCTGCTGCCTGTCCTTCTGCTCCTTTGAAGCCTGTATGAAACGCGCTGTTTCAGACGCCATTGTTTGCTCACATTCTTGACATCATGCGCGTCGTGAAAGATGGCAAGCTATGATTGGACAGGGACCGACGAGTAGTCTGTCATGTCTCACGGCCAAGTCACGGCAAGAATTTATGACTCTATGATTGCCTCATCTGACACAGTGACCATCACCACAGACAAAAACATCGTGTGGCCTGAGCCCGGCATTAGTGTGTATCCACAGGAGCTGAATCACTGGCAGGGCTGCCAGTTTCACTTTATTCCGTCCTGCTGGCATGACAAAGTTATTGCTTCTTGCCATCATGCAGTTTGTCAGCACGAGTCAACATGGCTGAGATCACAAGAGGCGAACGGAAAACAATGACCACAAGTGATGCGGTTAAGCGAACGGAGGATGACTGTGATTGTTTTTGTTTATTTGTTTTCTGCTCGGCCCCTCCTCCTCACAGCTGTCAGCTTGACTGTCTGGGGGTGGCAGTTTACCTCAGTATATTTGGATTGCAGGCTGTTGTTGTTTGGATATGAATCATGAATCCTTTTCTCATTCCCTTCAGGAGATGCTGGGTGCCAGTTGCTATGGCTACAATACATCGTGGCTCAGAGAGACACCTTGTGAGATAGAATTGACCAGTGAGACCAGTTGTTTCTTTTGTCTGTCTTTCTCTCTTCCATTGATGCTGTTTCGGTTGGCCCATAGCCTCTTTTGCTCTTCACCTCCTTGTGAATAAATAAGTCAAGGATGTTTTGTAAGTGTTGACGGTTCAAGTGCAAGGTTGAGTAGGTTACATTTTCAAGGTTTTCCTTTTTCCTTTTTTTTTTTTAATTTTGCTGCCCAAGGTCCTAAGAAAACAGCTCACTCTTGAAGTTAGATAACGCACATCTCAGAATCAAATGACTGGGAAAAATCTATTAAGACAGAGCATGTTGGTGTTTTTTTTTTTTTGTTTTTGTTTTTACATGAAATGTGAGGAGGACTTGTTTTTATATATGCGGCACCATGGCTTTGAATCTCAAACCCCAGTCAGGTTTCAGGAGATTTATGTGAGCTATAGTTAGCGCACATAAATCAGTGAATGCAAGAATACTGAGCACCTACACAAAACTCCTAAAAAAAAAAAAGTGTTTGGCTTTGGCGGTGAAGTATATGGGTTGAATATTGGGTGCAAACATTTACAGGCTCATATCTCAACCCTGCATGTACCTGCATTATTTGCATAGATCATAGATATTTGCATAGAGTCAGTGGGTGAGCCGGGTTGGTACAGTAGATTATTGACAATAACCAATAGGTATTTTGTGTGAGAAGGCGCTGTGCAAATGTTGGAGTTTACAGAAGAAATTGCAGAAGCATCATCAAACATTCAATTTGATTAAATTTCTGCTAGCATGATTACCTGCTGTAATGGATGTGCTTGATTGAAAGGCTGTTAATTAATTTCCACAGCCCAAAAACTTAACATTTCACAGACACATGAGGCACACACACACACACACACATACACACACACACACACACACACACTGTACATCTCTTCACTGCTCAAAAAGGCTGCCCTGATTATCAAACCCTGCCGTGGGTGTGGTGCACAAAAATGAAGTGTTGTGCATTTTGATTGGCTGCTCGGTCCCTCTTGAACTGCCTGTGGAGGAACTAGATGCCCCGAGCCCTCCCTAAGCGAACAGGACAACACATTTGTCAGCTAAGTGAAACAGCTCATCTAAATTTAAAATGTAATTTAAGAACCATTCAAATGTATAAGCCGCAATGCACCTCACAATATTAACAATTTACCAACACGCTCTCAGCGTGAATGCCAGTCACCTGGGAAGATGGGTGTGTGTATGTGGGTCAGACTGTGTACGTCTTTAGGGTGGAATACCATATTTACTATTATTCCCATGTTCATTTTCTATACTCATACATGAAGTGTGATCTGTATGTCATGGAAGTGTGCAGGCCAGCTCACAGGTCAGCTTGACCTCTGGTGTGCAGGGGCCTTAAATCAAAGCATCCTTTTCATCTTCCTGTGAGAAGCCGTTATCTATTTGCTCTCACGTGGACAAATTAGTAAACTCTGCCTCCAAAGAAGGGAGGAAAGATAAGAGAGCCAGGTGTAGTTCATTTGGAGAGCTTCTTTCGTTTAAGCAGACAAAATTTGAAGGATCTCTCTGAAAGGCTCTATCTGTAAAGGTTTCAGTGTAACTTTTACTCTTTGGCTTTTTCATATGACGTCACGAAGCCCGTACGAACAGCTGTAAATAAACTCTTGAAAGAACTGCCATTTTGAACTCACTGTTATTACAGAAATTTCCAGTCCCTGTGTCCATTTTCGTACGTTTTTTTGATGAGCTGCAGCATTTTTTGCACTCGTTCAACATCCTCCTGAGATCTGGCCAAACTCAAACCCTGACACTACTATTTTTTGGCGGATGCTCACCCTCATAGGCAGGGGAAGGATTAAAAGGCTGGCTGTTTGCTGTAGCATCCAAGGACTCTTCATTATGTATCTGCTGCCTCTTTTCAAATCACTGATGCAAGAAGTGTGCTCTCATATGACAGTGAGAGGGAGGGAGGGAGGGAGGGAGGGAGAGAGGGAGGGTGCAAATATATGTGTTCTGTGGAGGAATGAAGATCCTTGTACTGTTATGTTCAAACAAAGGTTTCCACAGCAACCACATGCACCATTAGTCCCCTTATCAAAACTCAGGGATGAAGTGCCTCAATTACCCCTCGCTCTCATGCACGCACACACAAGCACGCACACACGCACTCTTAACCCTCAGATCTGCAAGGGTATCTCAACCTTTGATTAAGGATCGCTTTGTACAAATGGTACCTCTGTATGTCGAGGGATGGTGCAAGAGGGGTTTGATCTCTTGGCTGTTTGACTGTCAAAAGGCTCTCAAGGACGGGCAACAATGGCTGATTTATTGGAAAACAATGTTGCAATAAGAAAAAAGAAGATTCTCTAGAAAGGACACATGCTCCACACTTCAAAACAAACATCAACCTCATCCCATTGATGCTGTAAGATTTGATTCCTCTTCAGGTTCATCTTAACATCAGGAATAACAGTTTCCAGAAAACTCCAAATGGTCTTGACCAACTAACAATGGTTTACTTTAAGTTTCTTTTCAAAATGCTCAGGACTCCAGCTCCAAAGGTCTTAGTAAATGAAGGTGTCTGAATGGAAGAATGGGCTGAGAAAGAGCTGGAAATCCAATTTATAAAGAGAATATCATTGATTTTTTTTTTTTTTCTTCATTTAGAGCAAAAATACATTGCTTCCAGCAAACAGGCCTCAAGGTATGCAGATTGGTTTGTCAGCTAACTGCTGTGTCTTTGCCAGTTCCCAACATCCTAGATTTGATCTTTATTGTTGGAGGCTTACAGAAGCTTACAGTCAGATAGTACACAAAAACTGAGAGATGCACCACATTAACTGGATATGAATTTGTATGTTGTTAAAATGAAAATACCCAGTCGTTAATCCAACATGAGCTAAGGCACAAAAATAATGAGGAATTAAATGATTCCCTTTTGATTAACTTCCTTACTGTCTATATGTAATAATGAATCATATAGGTGATTATTGTTATGATGTAAAAACTATTAACCCCTTGTCTACAATTCAATTTCCCAACCACAACCATTTGTAACTGAGCTCACAACTCTGTTTACAACGTGATCCCAAGTGAGTCTATTCGATTCTTTTGCTACCACAAGTCAAGTCCATCTTTGGGAAAAAGCAAGAATCAAAGAAAACACCAGTTAAACACCAAAAAGGAAGAAGAAACAAGAAGAAACAGCAGGGGAAATATGAGGTCAAAGTTTTTACTTTCAGGTCATGTAAACTCACACAAGCACACAGGAGACACACACACACACACACACACACACACACACACACACACACACACACACACACACACAGTCCCTCATCCATCCCTGCTGATCCAATCATAGGGCCTGGCATAGGATGACAATCTGGGGATTGCACCGTCATCAGAACAAATCCAACCCAAAGGATCCCAGCTCTCATCTGGACAGACAGACGTCTCAGCTCATCAGGTCAGGGGCAGCGGACTGCTGGGCTGAGTACTGATACCCTGAATTCAGACTGCTGGGCTGAATACCAATAGACATCTTGTTAGATTCATGTAAATAGACTGAGCTGAACAACAATTAGAAGGAAACAGGTCCGTTTACATAGTTGGGTCCTGTTGGGTTCAATAGGTGTTGAAATAAGAGTCAATTCACCGACTCTATAAACCCACACAACATGCACCACATAGAAGCTCTTCTTTGCAAAACATCCTCTCTGTCATTTCTGTGTTGTTTTTTAGGCGGATAGATGAAAATAACTGCTGCTTCTGTGATCTCTCCTTGTCCTTTTTGTACTGTTACAACATTTTTTCTAATTGCCTATTTAGTACCTATGGTTCCTACTGCTGTCTGAGGGCGGGATCTCTCTTTTAATTGCCTCCCCTGATGTTTCGGCCCTTTTTTAGTCACAGGAACAGCATTGAAATACTTTGACAGTATTGAATGTGTTTCCATGAAATCTGGTACACACATTCATGGCCCCCTCAGGATGAACTGAATCTCCATGCACTTTGTGTACTGTGCTTGCTTGTCTGCTTTAAACACCCTGAACTACAATAGTGATCAAGGTGAATATCATGGCCGCTAAAGAACTGCATGTTTGCATCGCAACTGTGGGCATGTTAGCATGCTAACTTTAGCATGTCCCGTTATGCAGTACAGCCTCACAAAGCATCTAACTGTACTGTAAGACTCTCAGTCTTGTTGTACAAATTTACATTATTTTTTTTTCTCTAAATGTGCTGCCTCACTATTGCTTGATCTCTCTTCAAATTGCCTTCCTTAAGTTTTCTTCCATTTTTTTCCTCATGTGTAGTTGTTTTGTTCTGTCCTCTTCTGAAGAAGAGATGGAAACCTTGCTGGTGTGAGTCTACAAGGCCCACTGAGGTATTGTGTATGGTATTAGGCTATACAAATTAACCTGACTGGACTTTAAGATGGTAACAAATAATAAAAAATGCAAACCAAGCACAGCGACACAGAGCATACAGTGGAGCCGTCTTTTTGGCTATAATGAGTCAGTGCACAATAGCCTTAAGGGAAGAGCTCACAAAAACAGCCAACAGATGACAGTGATCATGTTGTGCAACCTGCTGGCCTAATGGCATCTTTGACGTTCTTTTGAAGAACTGTAATTCCACAGAGTGGCCTTCTTCACATAAGGATTGCTCAGCTGGTATAAGAACCCTAAGACTGTAAGGCCTCTCTATACTGACTATAGTGTCTATACTGACGCTTCAGGCTAAATAAACTGTCAGTGAATGGTATGCCGTCAGCTCTCACACATACGATACAGTGGCATCCTGCACACAAAGACATAGAAACATGCATTTGTGAAAAGTGTCTGAAAACTGACGTGCACCTACAACACCAACACCACAGAAAAAGCCAGAGTATCACCATGGAACCAACGGATTGACTGATGGCTTACAGATCTGCTGCGCTAAGCTTCAAATATTAATCATACGCTCATGTGGTCTCTCATCTATTGCCACATGTTCATCGACCCAATGCTCCTGCTGCCATTCACGTGTGTGTGTGAGTGCGTGCATGTGTGTGCCTGAGTGTGTGTGTGTGTGTGTGTGTGTGTATGTGTGTGTCGTTGGGTGGCCATGTATCACTCATGTTGTGGGGACATAAATCTATTTACACAGTCACACTGTGGGGACCCGCGTTCCTTGAGGACAAAATGCAAGTCCCCATAACGTAAATCATTAGATTTTAAGGTCAAAACTTGGGTTAAGGTTACAGTAAGGGTTGGGGCCAGACAAGTAATGGTTATGGTTAGGGTAAGTCTGCAGGCAATGAATGTAAGTCTATGCAATGTCACCCAGAGTGTGTGTGTGTGTGTGTGTGTGTGTGTGTGTGTGTGTGTGTGTGTGTGTGTGTGTGTGTGTGGTGTGTGTGTGTTTGTTTCAACTGATCATGATCTAATGGACGTTAATTTAGAGGTTGAAGTTCCTGCTTTGCTGTATGTGTGAAATTTTGTTTACAATCTTTTATTGAAATAATTTCATTAAAGCTTTATGTAGCATTTAACTGTCAATAAATTATTGACTGAGCTCTGACATTAATAAATGAGATCATCAGCAAGAGGCATAAGAGCCTCATTGTGTCGCACAGGATTGGATTTTGTGGCAAAGTGGCGAGATTGTTTTACAGTATGTCATGGATTGCATTAGGAGGACTCTGCTTTCTTTCTGCTAGAATGACATTATGAGCCTTGTAGTTTCATCATAATCCAAATTCATGTTCACATCTATCAAGGCCAGGGGACAAGACACAAACTCTAAGATGAAGGCTTTACAAAATAAGAGACCATTGCACCTTCAACCCACAACCAACTGTGTGGGTGCGTAATTGCTCACTGTATTTGACACTGCCGTCATCACCTCACTGCACATTTGCCCAACTGCATGACCTTGTTACACAATGCAGTGGGATAGAAATGGTTCAGTGCTCTGGTGTGTGTATGTTCACACATGTATAAGTGCATGTGAGTGCATGTGAATGTTCTGTATATGTGTATTTGGTGTGTCTGACACAGTGCCAGCTTTAGGGGCTCCATGCCGGTGGAGCCCTGTGGGTCCAACATCTGCTCACTGCTGGAGGGAGACGTACGGAAAAACCTTCAGTCTTCGGCCAACTTCTCTCATCTTCCATCCACTCACACACCATGGTACCACCTTTTTTTTAACCCTTTTCTTCTTCAAATCCTCGCTTTATCAAACATAGTCCCTGGTGTTCTCTCTTCTCTTCTTCATCCCATCAGCTCCCAAACTGTATAGAGACGTATTATTTCTAATCCAACTGCTTTGAGAATTATGGAGAGCAGGTGATGTAACAAACTGACAAAATGAGAAGCTGTGCATTGGCTTGACTGGCTCTAAATTCTCTACGATTATTAAAAAGATTTCTAAGAGTGTACATTCAAAAAGCTATTTCATTGCAAATGCTGCTGAGTAGTTTTCAACATTGCTGTGAATTTTCAATAAAAAAATAAAAAAAAATACTCCAGCAATATTGTTATAGAAAAATGTGCAGACAGATGAATGTATATCGGAATGGGGAACGTTTTTTTTTTCTATCAAGGCCAATTCAATTTCAACATCCTTCGAGGCCCATACTAAATTATTGGACACATGTATCACGCTAACCTGTAACGTGATGGCTGGAACTGCTTCTCTTTGGCGAGGCATTTGTCTGACGATAGTGATGATGATGATGCTCGGAGCTGGTTTTCCAGGTTTGGGTCAGTCAGTCTTCAGCAGAACTGAAAAGGTAAATAACAAAACATACAGATTGTTTGTGATCCCACCACTTTGCATTTCTACCATTTACAGTTTATATCTGGCAGGCAGAATGGACAATTAATACTGGTTTGTGCCAGCAAATGGTGGAGGGAAGGAGGGAAGAAAAAGCACAAGGGAGTTGTTGATGACACTTATTGTTGATGGCAAGGCCAACAACACCAGTGTAATTGTAAATTTGATATTCTGAGTTTCCTTCAGTGCTGACTTAAATGCACCATCTTTGGAAAGTCATTTGAAAATCCATTCACTGTTTGGAAACCACAATAATTTTGGCTGTAGCTTTAAGCAAAGCAAGTGCCAATGCAAACTGATAATCAAGTGCCCATCTGGCCACTGGTCAACTGTCTGTGTCTTTCTGTCTTTCAATATATGAAAAATAACTTGACCAACCCTTGGGCATTTAATACATTTAATATTTTTTGGGGAAAAGTAATGACTTATCTTACCTGTGTTATCTTTTCCTGGCGTTGTGGTCTCTTGCCTCCACTGACCTCCACCCACTATATTTAAATGCTCCACTTAAATGATATGACCTTGGATGGCAGAGCCTCCTGTCAAAGACACGCCAAGATAAAACTGGCAAGCTTGGTTTGTAATGGTACTACATGCCTGAAGTGATTTGGTCTGACCACTCAGTCTTACTCTCATATGCAATGCAAATTTCTGTTGGAAACTTTCATAATGGATCATGGACAGTAATAGTTACACACATTTTGGACAATAAATAGTGTGTAGTCTGTCTTTCTGAACTTTAATTTCAAAAGTCTGTACTGGCTCCTGGATGAAATGAACAAAAACTTTTACTCTTGTAGACATTGATCTTATACGAAACTGTACATTTACATCATGTAAACCCAAGCTGTTGGTAAGAGCCGCCTTGATCAAAGCAAGCTTATAGCTTATTGCTATGTTTATGCCACATATAGCAAAAGTAGGCAAACAGTCCAGGTGGCCAGTACAAAGAAAAAGGCATTTGAATTCAGACTTTTGCCAACACAAATACTGTTGTCTGCCCACATATTCATTCTATGTCACACTTTAAGTTGGATAGTCCACCAACACACAAAACAACACCTCAGGCCTCAAAGAGTCACGCCTACAGACATCGTGGATCCCTGCAGGCACACATGCATTTCAAAAAACATTCAATTTCTATATGTAGAGAAAGGGTCAAATGAGATTCACTGCTGTTCATTGCTGAGATTCTCCAGTCACTGCCACCAAAAAACATATCAGCAAGTTGTCCTCTCAACACATAGAAGCATTTTCTGATCTGAAGCCCATATTGGAAGGATGATATCATTTGATAAATGACTGGTGGAAAAATAAACCCAGTTTAAGACAGGACGATGCCATAGTGAAGGTTTGGTTAGGGTTTGGTACAAAAACATCTTGATTAGGTTTAAGAAAAGAACATAATAGTCATTTTAGGTGAACCACTTTCTCTGTTTTATTCCTGTGTCTAACTTCCTGGCTTTAACTTCCAGCCTGGTTCAACCTGCTCTGTGCAGATGAGGCGCTTATTCTCTGCAGAACAGTGCAGAGGGACACTTTTCTGAAACACGCTGTGGCGCTTCTGGTGGAATCACAAGCATTGTCTGGAATGGCCATGATCTTTACCAACTAGCCAGTATGTCAACAAGCTTTTAGTACCACCTGTTTTTCCAGGACATATGGCTGAATACCATTTTTGGGACCCGTATATGCCAAAAATAAGTGCTGCACTAAAAGCTTCCCTGTAATTATTGTTGAGAATCACAAGCTGGTTTCAAGACAACCCCTCAGCTGTTAATACCTAACTGCAAAGGTATAAAATTCAGCATCCACGCTGTACCATTGTAAGAGGACTCAATGTGCACACACACACAAACACACATGAAACTCAGTATAATCAGCATTGGTTACGCACAACTCTCTCTCTCTCTCTCTCTCTCTCTCTCTCTCTCTCTCTCTCTCTCTCTCTCTCTCTCGTGCTATCATCCCTCATGCCCTCTCCCATTTCTAACTCTCCTTTTCTCTTGCTCCATCTTTTCTCTCCATCCCTCTTAAACACCCACGTAGTACCGTACTCTCCCTCCTACCCTGAGTTATCTGTACTACACCACACAAATTTAGTGCATAGTTAAAGAGAGAAGGAGGGATGACAGAACATACACAGAGAAAGAGAGAGAGAGAGAGAGAGAGAGAGAATGCAGGTAAGAAGGACTGAACGCCTACAATACATCATGCATACATAAAGGCACCAGCACAGGCTGAGATATTGACACCCACATCCCATCTGTCACATGAGAACCTTACACCGATAATGACATTTTTCTCTTGATATGACACTTCATAATCCTTTGTAGAGAAAGTTTTGTTACACTGTGACTACACGTAAATGCAACACACACACACACACACACACACACACACACAAACAGGAAGTTTTATAATGAAAACACTGCCTTCACTAATAATAACTGTCTCATAGCAGTCACTTCTATCTATCTATCTATCTATCTATCTGTCTATCGAATACAACACAAAGCTCATGGTCTGATATCGTGGGAGTGTAGGGATATTGGGGTCACAGCTGTGAAAACAAAGATATGCAAAAGAGGAAATTCTGTGTCTATTTTATGAAGGCAATCAAGCATTTGCATTTTGTTTTAGATAGTATTCTAAAAAAGGCAAAATGTCTATATTTTTCCAATTTCACAGCAAAAATAAGAGCACATTTAGGACCATCATAGATGTGATAAAGTACTTTCAGCATTACAATCAAATCCAGTGCTCCTCAGTGCTGAAGGGATTTGCACCACAAAATCTTTGCATTTGCTCAGCTGGTCTGCAAGTGGGGAAGAATGTTGTGAATGTTAAAATGTGTATAAATTCATTACCCCAAGGTACATTTTCTGCTGTCCTCCATCAGCCTACTCCTCATGTTCTCTTTGGTTTTGTTTCTTCAATGCTGACGATAATCTTGTGGTGAAGTACACCGCCTCCAGAATCACAGAAGAACATGGTGAACATGGATCGAATCCCAGTGGAGTTAAAAGCAGCAAGCACACAAGGTGAAGTGACTAATAAAAAAACAGGTAGGTGACAAATAACATGCAAGAAACCAAATAAATCTCCTGACAAACCAGACGACTAAGAATCCATCTGAAAGCGTGCTGTTCAGTCTAAAAAAAACCCAAAACAGATAAAAATGTCATTAAGAGTAAAACAGAAAATATTCGAGAAATATTATAAATAAGAACGATGCTTGAAAACAAACAAAACAAATATGCACCAAAGAAACAAAACCCCAAATCAAAACAAATATACGACACCACTAAGACCCCATTTACACCTGAAGTCAAAACAAACAAACAAACAAAAAAAAACAAACTACTTCACTCCAAGATTATTTTTGTGTTGAATGACTTAGGACGTTTATGACAATTTAACAACTGAATGGTTTTTTTTTAATCCAAAAAATAATTACTTTGAGCATCAGCAAGTCAGCAACAGTCATGACAAAACTGATGGTAATAATCATTAACCTGCAGTACCTCCCAACACTCTGACAGCCCGTGTGTTAGTCACTCCACCCGTCTTTGTACACGACTGCTGTCTGTGCTCGTGTGAACTGGAAAGCTAAGATTCTTGTGATTCTATTGCTGCGAACCATTCCAAGACACAATCACACCCGCAGGTATAATCAATGGTAATAACAAGCAATCAAACAATTACAAAATTGAGGCAACTCACTGATGAAGTCTCATAGTAATCTGTGCTAATCTTTCACATGTTCTCCATTATAATTCCAGTTGGCCTATGTATGCAGGCACTATGCCCATATTGGTGCTGCACAACACCTTACTTGGCCACTGAAAATCTTCCATGTCATGTCCACAGCCTACGATAGCCAACGAGAGTCAACGTTGCAATGATTGAGCTAAGTGCAACCGATTGTGCTATATAGATATACAGCCTAATTATAAGTACAGATAGCTTAAATAGAAATGTAGATTGCCTAAAAATAAAAATATAGACATTTATCTAGATAAATATAGTAAATGGCTTTTTTTTTTCTATAATTATTGATATTCATTTTTATTTAACTTGGACTAAGGCAAGACGTCATGCACTTGTACCATTGTTTTTCCGGCTAGTAAGGCCCAGATACAGTCACATGCAGGCATTTATTTGCAAAAATAAAGAAAGAAAGAAATATTCAGGCGGAAACAAGAACCTTCTCCTTCAGTGTGTGCAAACTTCTATTACTCAATGCCAGTAGCACTTACAGTGACTCTGACAACTGGGGATAAAACTTCAGAGTGTAACATTTCAAAAGAGACCAAAATGATGCATGTAGCCGAAATGGCTCAAGAACCACTTTCAATTTACTTTTATTTATTTGACTTTTATTTGGATATGACTTGGATAGACGTTTTAGGCTAATTTTACAAGAATGGGAAGAGCTTTTTGAAAAGCCTGTTTGTTACTTCTTACCCCCTGTCTATATTGTCGTCGCTTAACTGTGGCATCACCGACCAGCCACACACACCACTCCATAATAACTCCCCAGCAATGCACTCCCATCACAGATAATTAGAGGCTGACCATGCATGAACCCAGACTGTTTCTGCAAGTTTTATGTCACAAATGTTTCATCTTGGACCTTTTAAGCCAGTTCATTACAACACAGCAAGAAACTGACAGCAAATTTCAGAAAGCAACCTCTGTGAGTACCCCCTGTGGAAAGTAGAGGCAGTTTAACTGGACTGGGGAGTGTTTGAAAAAAAAAAAAAAAAAGTAGGAGTAGAGGGTGGCAAGAAAGAAAAGGAGGAGAAAGAGAAGCAGCAGTTAGGCTGTACCTCATTAAAGTTCTGAAAGAGAGGGATCAAAAGCTAGAAAAAAAATAATAAAATCAAGGTGTTTTTTCATTTTTTGTTGTTTTTTGTTTTGTTCTTTTTTCATAAATCGTGTCTCTGCTGAAGCACTTCTATGTGGAAAAATGGCTTCTTTGTTTCCCACATAGATGGAGCCCTCTCCCGCTATTACCTGGAGCTCAAGTCTTTCCATGACAACGGTAGTGAATAATGTTGTTGACTCACTCGTGCACAGGTTGTTGGATTTGAATAGCATTTGCATATTGTAACACACACATTGTGTCCTGTAGAAAAAACAAACTCTGAGCTATAATAATATTATGTAATTTGCCTGGCCCTGTACTGTATGTGAACGGAAGATGTCATGTGTCCTGCGTGTTCAAGGGGAACGACGGTGACAGTTTATAAAGGCTGATGTTCAAAAAAAAAACAAAAACTGAGCTTTGGAAGGCTTTCTGTTTGTCAAGAGCCACTTTTTCACCTCAAACCAAGAGACAATCAGAGGCATATTTGCAGCTGAGTGCCTACTGGAATTTACAAAAATCAACATAATCCAGTGCTGTGTTTGTGCATTTGATTTGTGTGTGTTTGCATGTTTTAGTTTACGTGCACGAGTGCATGTAGTCACTTGCACATTAAGTGGGATTCACTGTGTGTTGTTTCCCCTGACAAATCCCCCAGGTCGACAGTTTTATTACACTCTTTCTCTGTCACACGCGCACACATGCATGCACGCACACGCACGCACACGCACGCACACAGCCACAAGCATGCGTGCACTCCCAAATGCGCTCTAACACACACAGCATGGCGATAGTTGACTCACTGATCTTCCCTGCTCTTTTGTTCCTGATACACCTGCTCAATTTACCACCTCCCACACACATGCACGCACCGACACACACACTGACACAAACTGGTAAACACTCGCAGCACCTCCAAACAGCTCAAGCAACTCAAAACTTAGTTCTCATGAGAGCAGCAGTGGGGGAGAGAAATAGAAAGAGAGATTGAATGAAAGTGAGGAAAGAAATGTGAGAAAAAAAAAATCCTTTGCTCCACTATTTTTCTTTTCTCCCCTTTTCTGCCTCCTCTCCTCTCTTTTCCCCCTCCCTATTCCCACATACCTGTATTTCTCTCTGCTCTCATATCTTGTCTTCTTTATTCCTGAACATCCTATTTTCAGCTCTTCTCATTGCCTTTTCTCCACCACCTTTCGCCACTCGTGTACATTGGGTTACTATTTGTCATTTGCTAATATTAATACTTTCTTCCATGTCGGGGACTTTCTTTCCCTCTGGATCATGAGATGTAATGCCAAATATGGCCACCTCTCCCTCCATTACTAAGAATAACGGGGCAAACATGCACACATAGAGAGAGAGAGACCCTCACTACAGCCAGATGTCATCCATTTTGCATCTGCCACTGTGGCCTGCTACTTTATAATACGTACGTGTGTGTGCAGCCACTCCAGCGCACATGCTAGCCTGCCCGTTCGCTTCGCTGGCTGCCAGTTAGATTTGCTCTCTGAGCACAGACGTTTTCCCCTGCCAGAACAGTTTGTCCCAGTTTCCCACTGAGAAACTCTTTTTGTTACGAAATGTATGCGTGTGTGTGGGCATGTACAGGCATTTGAATGTCTGTATATGTGTCGATGGATGTACGCTGAGGTGTCGCTGTGTTTCTCTCTGTGTGAATGATGTTAAGTCTTGCGTGCCCAGGGGATCAGACAGAGAAGGTACGAGGCCCGCGGACAAAAAAAAACGCGAACTCTCAGAACCACACGACGCAAGCGCTGCTTGGTGTTCGCGTTTTTGGGGCTGTCTGCGAGGCATGTAATTATGAATGCTCCAGTCCATACAAATCCCATCTTCTCACACTCCATCTTTTTTTCTCTCACACACACTTGCGCACACCTCACTTTATCATGTTGTTATATTCCCAACATACCATCCCAACTTGCCCCAAGCTTCAACTCATTACAGGTCTGATTCAGTATTACATCAGCCAGACAGGAATGCAAACACCTCCGCCCAGTATTGGACATTAATTTAATCACACTACTTCTTCTTCTTCTCAGCAGCACAGCAGTGTAAGACATTGCTGTTTTATTTCCAGCAAGTTATTTCCATTTAATTAAAACCTGTTTTAATATCTATCAAGGAAAATCAATTTGGCCTGGCTCATTATCCTTACTGCCAGGAAAAAAAAAAGCGGAGGTCTTGTCATTATTTGAATTCGTGCCACGTGAAGAGAAGAATGTCACCGTCAAGCAGAAGCTGACTACAGTCTGAGGCTTTGGCGCTCAAGATGCTCGTCGTGGCATTGCAACATCCATGGTTCAAATCCCCCCCATCCATCCATCCATACTGAGAATCTTCTATCCAAACTCAGCAAGCAATCTGTTGAAGCATCTCATCAGAAAACAGGTTCATGTCAAAGAGCCTGCTCCTATTATGGATAACGGTGAGAATTCCTCTACCCCTACCAAGCAGGCTTAATATCGGGTTTTCGACAGGCAGAGTACCAGTAACACAGAGAGAAATGATGTCTCGTGTCAGCTTGTGTAGTGCAGGATGTGTTGCCCATGTCGACATTGTCTGTCAAATTCTGAACAAGATAGCGATGACAGGTGATTGGTACAACTATTAGAGTACAATATTTAGGTAAGACAGGAGAGAGCAATACAGAAATAAAGAGTATTGGGGTTGTATATGTATTTATGATTGCTCCTCAATGAGGAACAACTCAAATAATCTTGTTACAATTTAAGAACCGCAGCCTCTGATGTGGTGTGATTAACACGACACCAAAAGTAACAGTAACAGTAACAGTAACAGCATCATTTTGCCTAAAAACACTTCAAGGAACATCTCAAGTTGCTTGGGACTTCCGGCAGCTCTAACTCCTGGCACTCCCAGGCTGTTCTTACTGATTGGTCACAGGGAGTCCACCCACAGAATGGCAGCAATCCGCTGACTGTCCCTGGTCTGCTGGATATTCCGGAGGTGCTGCGAGATGCCTTTCAATCTATTTTCATCAGGTGTCCATCTGTCTGCATTGACTAATTTGAGGCTAAGTGAGGGAGATGTGAGATGTATAAATAGAAACTGAGGACATTAAGTGATTGAAGTGATTTCACACTTTTCATATTACTGACTTAGCGTTGCTTAACATTTTCTTTTGTGCCAGGTTCAAAAGATCACACCACAGGGGCATGCAGAGAATTCAGTTATTAAACCGCCAATTCAAGCCTACAGTGCTATTACAAGTTTTTTATCTAGAGACAGTAGATTCATTCAGCTTCCACAACTGCTCACCACATGGACTGGCATCTATTTCATGTCTTAAAACTGGACTCAGATTCACACCTAAGAGACAGGTAACCGCTGTGTCAGATGACATGTGTCTCTTTTTTTTAGGAGACCATCATCATTGTTGATTTTTTTTAAACTGTTGTTTTTGTAAGAGCAACAATAAAAATGGACTATAACTTACCTTGGCTCATTGTCCAAGATCTCGATTGGTCAGTTGAAGCAACCTCTGATGCAGTCTGAAGGAGCATGCAGACTGGATGCGATGATGTATGTCAACTGACAGACTTTATTCATTCTCTGTGGAGAGCAGGAGATCCGGCTGTGCGCTGCATGATGGATAAGCTGCAGGAAGTTGACAGACCGTTCGGCGTATCTGCATTTGCATAAACACAATTCAACCTCAACTTTCTGCAAATGAGTTCATCCAGACCATGTTTGATAAGGCAGTGCTGATCAATCAAGATTCTGTCACTGCACTGCCTCTTCCTCACCTCAAATGCTTTCAGAACACATATTTTAATGTGCTGTTTAGCTTTAATACATAAATAATTTTGACCAGGTTGCCATTTTTTGGCATTTTTAGCATTCAGTGTTCCATACAATTATACAACAAGCACACCAGCGAAGATACATAACTGTGCGACAAACCCAACAACTGACCAGTGTGTCTGGATATTAAACCACATCACTTTCCCAAGCACACATGTAGGCAGTGACTTGGTCTGAAGTGGACAGAAAACCAAACACAGCACACCTTCCAATTTGCCTGAGCAATCACATCAAGTTTGCAGCATACTGTGGGTTTCATGGTGCAAGCGATTTCTGAACTCTTTTTCAAAACAACATTCAGAAAATAATCACCGAGTCTATTCATTCAGCTGCACTTATGTTGGTTGGCAACCATTAAATATGGTTCTTGGCAACAGTCCCACATGACTTCAAAGAAAAGTGACAACTTGAGCAGGATCTGTAAATGATCATTGTCACCTTGCTGCAGACATCTGATAAAAACATTAAAATAGATTTGTCAAGACCCTTTATTTTAACAGAATATTTAACAGTGTTTATTTAATGAGAAACAAGGAAAAACATTTACCTGCGTGCTGCGTCTGTAATTAACTCTAATGGTTGTTATTTCTTTGTGTATGTATATATGCATTCTGTATATGTTGCTAACAGGCTAAATGCTCGTCTTTTGCCCCCAGACTTTGCCTTCCTTGATGTACATTTACCTTTTACACATTGATCAATATTGATTGGTGTAATAACACAATTGCAGTATGAAGTCACTCTATCAAGAAGCAACACACTCGGGCAATCTCATATATACAGTATGATTATTATATCAATTAATCCAGGTCATAAGTGTACCTCACAAAAGGGCATTTCTCTTTGTTTTTGTGACTGTTGCTGGTGATCAGTGGCTGTTGCCAATTGGTCAAAGCGAAACAGAAAGCAGAATTCACTGGAGGCGAAAATTAAACAAATAAATAAATTAAGCGACACTTTTCATTTGCAGCTGCAGGCACCACCAAAATGTTGGCAATGGCAATGACTGCAGAGGGAGATCTCTCATTAAAACTACCCAAATCCCAGAGACTTTGTCAACATCCCAACTCCTCGATGAAGACGCAGAAGAGTTTCTCGCACCTTTGGTATGAATGTGCTTTCCCAAACTCTGAAATAGTTGGAAATGAGACAGTGAAAATGGCACAAAGTGACACAAATACACACCATACACACACAGACAGCATGAAGACTCTGATTCTGTTATTAGCCTGCGCCTGCCTCAGCGATACTCTTTTGTTTTCTATATCCATCCTCACTTAACGTAACCGAAACACCTTTTGAGTGTCGGAGTGTAACCATGGCGATGAACTTGAATGAACCCATCAAAAGGAGCCCTAACCTTAGTCAGCCAAGCCCAGCTGGCAAAGAATAACAACATCAGCGGCCCCAATCCCCTCCTCTAACGCGCACCTAAACCTGTGTGCCCCGTACGCACAATCACACAAGCCCTCCAAAACACACACTGATAAATTGCATATGCAGAAAGGGAGGGGGGAAGAAAAATGCTATATGTGTTTATTCATCCGCCATACTGCTTCAGCATAAAGAAATCACTCCCCAGCACCCCTGCACCTGACCTTCAATGTTATTAAGGAGCCTTCTTTATTCCTGACACTCTCACAGCTCTTCCCTGAAGAAAGCAATTCATCCATTTTCCAATAACTTACCACCCTAGGCAATTATGTCTGTTTTTCTGCCACCTCTCTGCTTCTCAATAAAGTGCTCATAAATGGGGAGGGCAAAGATGTGAATCAAGGAAGTGATTTTGAAAAGATTGCTGGGTGTGTGAGGAAATGAGACGGTGAGAGTTTGTGCTTGCGTGTGTGTGTGCGCGCGAGAGAGTGAGAGAAATGGCTGCGCTAAAAGATTCGTGAAGATAGCAAAAGTGAAAGTGATATTAAAAAGCAGGAGTTAAAAGGAGAGAGTGAGTGGAGGTTGGGTGGCAGAAGTCGTGAATTTGACATGTCTGAAGCACGGAGGCTGTGTTCAGCTCAGCTGGGTGCAGAAATTGCTTTTGCAATGCATGCAGTCACAGAAAAATTTAAGTCACAGCCACCTCATGTCTCCCACATGGATCTTTTATTGGTTGTCTTGCTGACAAATGCACATTATTGTTTCGTTTTTATGCAAGCAGTTATTAACGGCTTCAGTCATTAATAGCTTAGGTTAGTTACAGCAATAACTTACATAATTTCTTCAACAATAGAATAAATCATGCATTTTTTTTTTCACTTGTCATTTCTGATTTAATAAGCAGAGAAGTCAGCAATGAACAAGAGCTTTATGCCAGACTGCACTTATAAGCCTAAATACATTTGCATGCCATTAACAAACTAAGGATGCTCCAATCAATGGTTCACTGATGTTTTTCATATTCTACCATTACAGAGGAACACGTTTTGGAGTCCAACATGTAAGATGCATACGTATAGAAATGGTTGGAAGTCTTGTATTTGTTAGTGTTGCATTAACTTCACATCGTTAAAGCAGAATAGTGCACTCACTAGAGTCCATATCTTGGCATGTCAGAGGGCAAATTCATATATACAGTGAATATTAAATGGAATAATATAAACATATCAGCCATTAGATATAGGTATGTTGTAAACTGTTAATAATTTAAATGATTAGTGGCTACTGACACATTATATCAGTTAGATTTAAAATTGATTGCACTGTTCTATATAAATAAGCTGTTGAGGCTCATTTGCAGTAAATGCATGACTTAAAAGACCCCCCACACACATATGGGCACCTTTGCCAGCACCGCTGTCTCTGATGACAGCTACCACATGTTGTGGCAGTGACTCGGTAAGAGACCTGTGGCCCCCTGGTGTTAAAGCTGACCACGACAACTTTATTGCTTCAAATGGCCACGATTAATTCCATTCAGTACAATTCAATATATCTTTTATGTCCCTGGGGGGCAATTTGTATAGAGGCTTAAATGTGCCACTGAAATCATTACAGACTTCTCAGTGCTTAATTATAATTGATTAATTAATTGATACTTTGAAACAAGTTATTCTGTAATTACTTCAATCTGCATTCAAATTGTGCAATTAAAAAACAATTAGTCAAAAAAAAAAGTTTTAAAAGACAACCTTTACGATTTAGAATTCCGCTTCACTGTTCTGTCTTCAATTCATAAATAAGTGAATGCATTTCAGATGTGTTTTAAAAAGGCTTTTAAATTTTACATTTTGTAGTTCCATTCACTAATGTGTTTACATAATACCTAATGACTCATGTATCTCATGCTTTAATTATCTCCGCCAGGTGTAGGCCTAGAGGGGATCGCGCGTTTGGTCGTGTATGTGCACGTGTCCATGTGTGTATCCGTCAGCTGATCTCGCATGCTGCTGGACCCATCGGCCTAATATTTTTTGTGTACATTTACAGCTGCATGCTCAACCTCTTGTAGTTGCGGCGCTTTAGAACAACGTGGTTTATTGACATCGCTGTGACTCCTCAGTCCTCTGAACTGGCCAGTAGGGACAGCAAGTGGACAACTGCTGCTTCACTTTGCCCCGACACACGCCGAGATGTGCACTCCACTGAGTGCACCCTTCTAGTTTAAAGTTGTGAAGTTAATGTGACACACTAACAAATGCAACATTTCCAAGCATTTATCTACACTGAAAGTGGTCAAACACAGAATCATTGAGCACATATTTACATTCAGTTTCTCCCATTTTCTCTCTAAAGTGTTGCAAAACAAACCAATCAGCAGCATCCTCGTATCCTGCACAGATAATCAATTGAGTTTTAACATATTCACAGACTGAGCTAAAGCTTAGCGGGAGGTTGAAGTTTTGCCTCTACATCAACCGTTCATCAGAAATGACTTCCACTTCTGGAGACTCTGTTGCTGCAAGCTTTTTCCATCAGGTGTTTCATTGCAGGAGGAGCAATTAATACAAAAAAATGCTAATTTTGGATGAGGTATTCCGTTAATATCTATCTCTGTGTCTTCTCCATGGTTATTTTCTCATTAGTGTGCTACTCCCACTACATCCCAATGCTGCCCATGTCTCACAGTTGGTTTCACCTCCTTCTATGACAGTGGCTTGACTTGTTTACAGGTGGAGCTCCCCAGAGAGACTAATAATACCCACAACTGAAATATCACTGCTGCCTACACCACACAGTCAGGCTCAGCCAGCGAGAGTGAGATTGGAGAAAGCAAGAAAGAGAGAGAGAGAGAAAAGCATTTGTGGTGTTCACTTTGCAACAGGAGGGAGGAAGTAGGAAAGCGTGAGAGACACAAAGAATGAAGTTAATTTTAGCACCATCGTTTCCTTTGCATCTAATATGTGACAACAAGCTGTAGTGGGAGAGATCCTGGGAAGCATGTAAGCTGCACACATGTTATAATGTAACTGATTTTCTTGATTTGCTAATGCATTGCATCAAAGGAAAATCTCAAGGTGCTGCATTACATGGCTAACCACATGTACCCTGTGTGTAGTATTATATAAATACTCACATACACACGTGTGAAATGAAGAGATTCACATGAACGGAAGTGCTCAAAAAAGTATTTTCATGCAACTTTCTTTTAGCTCTATTCTCTCTCTCTCTCTCTCTCTCTCTCTCTCTCTCTCTGTCTCTCTCTCTCTCTCTCTCTCTCTCTCTCTCGCTCTCTCTCTCTCTCTCTCTCTCTCTCTCTCTCTCTCTCTCTCCCACAGGCACACACACAAACCACTTTTATGATAGATGGGACTTAGCTGGATTGATATTTTAGAACCTGTGTGTACCACCTATGTGTGTGCGTGTGTGTGTGTTTGTGTGTGTGTTTTACTCTTTGGTGCACCATGATTTTTTCCCGCATATCAGTACTTCTCACAAGCTGCCAGTACTCTTTTCTGCCCTCTCCATATCATGTTCTCTGGGTGATTCATAAATAAACTGCATCACCCAGGGGGCGCTATGTGACGCTCACCTGTTTCCTGGCCTCGACTGCCTGCTTCTCTCTGTCACAGCTAGTCTAAGTGACGTTACCTCACAGTAATGTTGGTGCAACAGTCTCCAAAAGGCCATTACACCAATAACACTAATGTAGATTGTGAATTCATTAAATACATCAAATACATGTATCAGCAGTATCTGCTAGTGTCTTTTATTCCCTGTGGAAATTCAGAATGTAACACTTAGTGATGTGCTGATACGCAACATGTGAATAAGGGGAGTACTGGCACTTTTTTTTTTTCACTTCAAGCACTGCTTTAGATGATTGTCTTCATTATGCAACAACATGTACTGTGTTCCTGTGATCTAATATTGTGCAGTTTAGCCATCGCTTTGCCCAAGTTGCAATTACTATCCTCACAGCACGTAAATTACTTAAAGCTGCACTCAGTCAATATTTTTAGCCACACCAGCTGCATGGTCTCTGAACTCTCTGAACTTCCTCAACAGCTACTGGATGGATTTCCATTGTATTCATTATTATTCAGCTATTTCAGGTCAATATTTTAATTTGTTCATTACTTTGGTTTATGACCAAATACCTGCTTAGTAATAACATCCCTATCAGCCTCAGCTGTACTGTATGTGGGGTGTTAATTAGTAAATCTTAGCATGCTGACATGCTAAACAAAGATGGTGGACATGGTGAATATTATTATGCTAGACATCAGCGTGCATTATTGTGAGCAGCTAGCGTGGCTGTGGAGAGGCCAGCCCAAGAACACTTGGTACAGAGTCCTCCAGACGGACATCATGCTGAGTGGGCTAACATGGAAACAGCTGGAGAGGAAAGACCAGGACAGAAGTCTTCTAGTGCGCTGTGGTCAAAGGCCTATGCTCCATGAAAAGGAGCAATAGCTGTAAGCAACTGAGTAAGCATGGCTGTAGACTCTTAGTTTTGTTCTTTTATTGCAATAGATCAATGACTCTGTGGGCTATAATGTTGACGGTGCCACTTGTAGTGATAAAACTGCATTTCACCTCAGAATCTATGGAGCTTCTTATTGCTACTTGTTTAGGTTTCCAACCCACAAACTCCTATTTTATGTTTCCAGCAGCAGCAGGCATCTGTCTTCAGCAAAAAAAAAAATAAATAAAAAAAGCTTTGATAAAACTATTGTACCTGCCCAGCACAAAATGACATGCAGACAAAGTTAGCAACAAGCTGGTGAACATAGTGGAGCATCTAGCGAGTGAAAGAAGACAGATTTTTTTTTTTTTTCTCTCAGTCGGTGGTGGAAAAGGAGAGTGAATATTGGACTTGCATTCATCAGGTGGACAGAAGCACGACTCTGTATGAATGCTGATGTTGCTAACATGCCAGAACAAATTTAGGAGGTGATAATGTCAGATGTTGCTGCCTCTGTTTGATCAAGAAAATCACTAAATGCAGCTTTAAGGACAATAAGCAATCTATGTATGTCTGTATTTTGTGATCAAAAGAAGCTAGAATTTTAATTATGGGGCTGCATATTATTCTAATTTTGTGCTATTGGTACCGTAAATATGTTATCCATTGCACTATTAAATATAATTTAAACAAGCAGAGAGATACTGCATAGAATATGAATAAGTGTCTTTTTTTCTACTCTGTTTTGCTAAAGAGATGGCCTGTAAATTATTGACAACGTCCAGCCTAAGCTACCCTGTTTCCCTCATTACTGGAGATGATAAGAGGGGAAATATGTGAAGTATTGTATCAGATTGTACTTCATTATTCAATTGGTTTTCCATTTTGGTCTGGGAAACACTTATAAAAGGGGAAGAGGATTATGAGAGAGGCTGGGAAAGTAATGTGCCAGCAGATAACAGGGGAATTCCTGAATAAATTAACCGCACAAACACACACACACACACACACACACACACACACACACACACACACACACACACATACACACAAACACATGCAAGTATATCCACAAGCACACACACATACAAATGACTGACCCTTACGGTTCTCACGACACAATGGTCCACCCTAGAACATAAGAGGAATTTACAAAAACATGAGTGAGTTGTCCCCCAACAGAAACAGCAGAGTGGATCTGAGTGGCTTCGGTGAAATCATGCTTTTTTTACTCATTTTATTAACAGGTGATTTGCAGTACTTCTAATGTAGTAATACTAAGAATCAAGCAATGATATGTCATGGACGGTGAATCATTCTTCTGGGACGTCATCTATAGTTTTTACTTATTGTCGAGAAAAAGAAGAAAACCAATAATGTGCTAGTCTGTCTCTCATTTCTCCCCCACACTGTTCGTGGCACTCAGATCCGAGCCCATTCATTCCTACTGACACCCCTGTCTCCTAGAAATTATGTTCATATGTTAATGAATTGTTTTCCCATTTGCAAGGGAATCTGGATTGTGTTTGGACACATCATGGGTAGACATAATTTTCATTTCATTTTCAGCCAGAACAGCATTAGCAGTCTCTTGTCTAGTCTGGGTGCCTTATCTAATAGTGTTAAAAAATAGTCTGTTATGTTCGACTTCGAGAGTGGTCCTCTGATGTTCAGGTGACGAAAGTGATACCGTCTTGATATGTCCAACTGAGACATTTTACCAAAATCGGGTCCATCCTTTCCTCTGCAGGTCTGAAAAAGGTCATCCATGCTTTTATCTCCTCCAGACTTGACTATTGGAATGCACTTCATTCAGCACTTCAGCAGGCGAAACATCCAAAGACTGCTGCCAGGCTTTTAAGAGCGACCACATCACACCGATCCTTGTTGCTCTTCACTGGTTACCTGTCAGTTTTAGAGCTGAGTTAAAGCCTTGAATGGGCTGGCCCCTGCCTAAAGCTGTGACCTGCTAACTCCCTCTAAGCCTGATCGCTGCTGCGGCTCCTGTGGCAGGACCAGTGAACATTTTACAGATACATTCAGTACCGCCATTTTGCACCTTGCCAGACATGTTAGTTAACAACATTTCCTCATTATGCTATGAGAAACCATCAACTGGTCAGCATTAAGTTTCCATCAAAACCAGCCCTCACCAGAAAAACGGCTGTATGGGTTGGCTGTGCAAGTAGGGTATTATGACAAAGGAGGAAGTCAGGAGAAGTAGTCATATATTTTCCAATGTTTTTGGAACAACACACCGAAAACAACATATTTGACAATAGCTGGCGGTCATATATGTCATTTTAGGAGTCATCAGGAATTTCGACCTATTCAGTTGTTTGGCTATGAGAATGTGTTGTTCAAAATGTATTTTCTGTCGCAAATTCATTGTATTTACAGGTAATTTCTGTTGCTACTGAAGGAGCAAATCTTGAAAACCAGGTCACAAAATATATAGTTTCATTCTAAACTGCATATATGCATTTGTTTGGGTCTATTTCCTGCAAGTCTGTGTATGAAGGATTGACTCAAAATAAACTACTCTCCCCACGTTTATCACAGTGATGGAAGATGTCACCCAGTGCAACACTGTTGGTTATGTGTTTTCAATAGTTTTGGACAACAATAGGCCTTTTTCACAGCAGACGTTTTGACTAGGCTTAGTAATGCAGGAAAAGCACAGGTGTTTCTAATAGCATTCACAATGGCTACCTCCTATTCAAGTGTAAATAAGCCAGTAAGCCACGAGCGTGACAGTGAGCCAGTATGACCAATGGCAGGACCCTGGAGAAGCTGAACTGAAAACAGCCATCATTCATTTTATTATCTGTACCTGTGTTTTTCCTACCGCGACATGTGAAAATGTCCACATATCAGGTTTTGTCTACACAAACAATATAAGTTAATCGAACTTATTCCTTGTTGGTTTCAGTATTTTCATGAGATTAGTGGACAATAAGATAAATACAGAATATCACCAACTTTAACCTTTTGACCATTCTTTATCTTGATGGAGATGTAACACAGTGTTTTCTTAGAGCTGTTTTGCTTTTCACATATACATGGAAATCATTACTGCCTTATCTGTTTCTTATCTGTAAATGAACTGTGGTAAACCTAAGAGCAGTGGTGCCTCACAGTCATGTGGCAGTTGCACTGTGTTGGGAGTTTTGCTGCTCTAATAATGACAGTATTTTGCAGTTTGTAAAAACTGAAACACCATCATTATGGGTTCTGTCTATGAGTAAAACAACCCGCCGTGTTGTGATTGTCGTAGAAACTGCTATATAAACTGCACTTTGGCTTTATTTGTGCAACCCCCTGCCATCAGTACCACCACCGCTCCCAGTCACCCGCAGAGTTTGACTCTGAAAGCTGTAAATATGCACATTTTTATCAGGATGTACTAATGGAATATAAAAGCATTTGATGCATTTGAATTGTTTTTCCATAATGTCTTTGCAAATGAAAGCTTATAAACACACCTCAGATGCTAACCAAAATGAAACATTTTGATCTGTATCTGTCGTTTGATCTGCTGTGCGCCTCAAATCATTCTATTATTCTGGCTAAAATTTAGTGAAAATCATACTTTAGTGTTGAAGCTAAAGGGAAACTCAATCCTGCATCATACCTGGAATTCTGGACAGCTTAATCTGTGTTTGCAATACAAACAAATCCCTCTCAAATATAGAAGCCAAGCAAATAAGACAAAAGAAGAAACAGAAAATGAGGCACAAGCCGTGGAAAGAGCAGAGAAGGAATACATCAAACATTTCCTGTTTGCAGTAGTTCATTGTCTTAGGTTTTGCACACTCCCAGCTGGCAAAAATTATGCGCTGCTGAAAAGTCCCCATGAAAAAGCAAACATTAGCATCATAAAGCAATGCTTGACACATAGGTTTTCTGTTTCTCTTTGGCAATGATGGTCAACAATTGTCAAGCAAACACTGTGGCTCTGCTAATTGTTTTTTATGCCGTAAGGAATAGATTAGGACCGACTGGTGACAGACTGTAGGCGGACAATGCTAGCCTGGATCCAGCACCATGGCGCACTCGTTTTTGTTTTCACCCACATTAATCACATGGGTAAGGAATAAATTTGAGTGAAAACATAAATGGGGATTCATGAAGCTAAGCCAGGCTTGAGGATTGTTCATGTTGAATTTCACCATGATTAGATAAATATGTGAGCTAATTAATTTGTAGCAGGGTCACTTCTGTCCCACAAATCCTGGTACAATCTAGTCAGTGTAACATGGGAGTATTAGAGAAGTGGGCTTCCATTCACGTGACAGTATGAATCAAGGCTTAACCAGGGCTTTGCCATATGATCAAAATCTAATATCCCGATATCGATACATATCACGATATGGTAATTAATTAGCAGGCCTTAATTACTTAGAGATTTACTTATTTACTATTCAATTATTTTTCTTTCTGTCACTTTTCTTTCTTTACAGAAGTTGCAGTCGAGTTGCAAGGAAGATAAATGTATTCCTAAAATGTGAATATGGTCTGATATGCTTTTGTATAGGTGGTAAAACAGGTTAGTGGTGTTTCAGCTGCTTGTGGAGACAGGTCTGATTTGCAAAGTACAGTCTTGTGATCTGTGCTTTGTTTTCACCCCAAACCCATGTCCATGCGACAGAAGAAGCCCCTCTATGCAACTATACACCCCTACTCCACCACATCTCAGAGAAAATATTGTACTTTGTACTCCACAACATTTGCCTGACAGCTGTAGTTACGAATTACTTTTCATCACTAATTTTCATACAGCAATCCAAGTATCTCCAAATTTGGTCATTTTGAATTTTTCACATACAATGAAGGACTTAATGTTCCGTTATGGGTTGAGGAAAATCTCCGACTTCTTAAGATAAATAAACTATTTAAAAACCCATTTGGATTAGCTCGAAAAAATGCACCGTCACAAGGCTGAAAACAGGCTGCTTTTCTGATTTCATGAAAAGTTTACTTCTTAGAGATATGTGTTTCTCACAGAACAACGAAGCTACAAACTAATGATGATCTGATAGAATGTGATGCACTGCTGTTGGTTAAAATACCCAGCAGTAAAAAAACTAACTACACTAACTACAGCAGTAATGCAACAGGCATGTAAATGCAGCAGTAACGTTCATCTAAAAATAACAAATATAATAATAAAACACTGACAGGGAACATTTCACTGCAGAATGAGTACTTTTAGTACATTTTTCTGACAACATTTACATTTACATAAGTAAAGTTTTGTGTGCAGGACTTCTACTAGTATTTCTGAGTATTTCACGATGTGGTATTAGTACTTTTACTTGAGTAAAGGATCTTAACACGTCTTCCACTGCTGCACACAGCCCTACATGAGAATCCTTAAAAGTTTGCGGTAAGCAGACGTTGTTTTGAAGACTTAGTGAACTGCAAAGTACTGCGGACGATGATTATTAAAGATGCAGTAAGAGAATAAAGAATGGGACTCAGATGGGAGAGCTACACACAAACAGACTGTGGACACAAACATATGCACACACTTTCTTGTCCGTACACACACACGCGCACAAACATCAGTAGAATTGATGTGTTTGAAGGGCTTAATAGTGCAGATTATCATGACACACACAAACACGTACACACACACACACTCACAAAATGTGTGGGCCCACATTATGGGCCCTCTCCTCGGGAGTTGGCCCTTCTGTGACATTTGGAAAGGGCAAGAGGAGCATCACTCACACACACACGCACACACACACACACACAGCTTTGACCTCCACACCATCAGGTGTCAGCACGGCCCCCCCATACAGAAGCTCAATACTCAGATTAACATCAGGAACCAGGATTAGTTTGCTCCTGCAGGGTTTGGACAGCACACACTCGTTTCACCTGGCTGTCCTATAGCGCTCACCCACACAACCACACAGCGCACTAACACATACATGCACATGTTAGCAGCACACATCTGGATCTGTTAAAAGTTATCGTTTGACATTTACCGATGAAAGCTGGCATTCGGGAATTAGGCTATAATGGGATGAATGTAGTCGTTGAAGGTCGTCTAAAGTATAGTAAGATAGATGTGTGTGTGTTTTAGAGGAAAACTATGGTAAAGGGAAGGAGAGCCTTTAACCTTTGCTGTATATTCATTAAAATCCCCCTTCTCCAGTTACATAAACAGCAGAATAATGCTGAGATACTGTTCGTCATCTCACATTCACAAGGCAATAAGACTCATTCTGGGAAATTATTTCTGCTACAAAGTACAGACTAGCTGAAAAACTGCCTCGGCAACAAAACTCTGCCCCATCCTCGAGTGTCTATGCTGGCTTACATAACGATGCCTCACCAGCCACCTCACAGCAAGTGAGCCTGTTCAAAATCCTTAAGATGCGTCTCTTCCTTCTTCTAAACAGTCAGATTTAGCTGAGGATTGCCAGGCTTGACCAGAGCACTTCTCACCAGTCGGTCAAAATCAGATCATTGATTTCTTTGATGCGAGGTTTGAAGAGAGGGCACGGTAAAAAAAAAGTGTCTGAACAAAGCCACAGACAGCTGGCCTGGTTTAGAGTGTGACAGCATGTCAGACCTCTACGTCTCCTCTATTAAACCTGCTTTGTTCCATGATCTGCTCTATTTATACTTAACTAAGAAATGTGGATGCCTCCGCAGCCGCGGTGAGCTTTTCATTCCGAAAGGTTAGCAGATGAGTTACTGCTCTGAGACTGGGGTCAATACAGCAGGTTTGGCTGTTTTTATCTTCTCTGTCTGTCTGAGAGGCTGCAGCTCCTCTGGTTCGATGAGTCACTCGCCAGGCTGCAGCAGAACGTAATGCTGTTCTACTGCCACCGTGTGGTTACTGTAACTGTTGAGTTTGATGTCAAGGTCCCCCCTAACAAAATTATCTTGTTACGGTACGACAGCATTCGGCACATTTTTTATCAGAGGCAAAATGCTTGCTACCACAAGGTCCTACTGTTCAATGAGCTGTTAATGATTACCAATTAATGTCATGCATTATTATGAATTCTAATCATTTATTCACAACGCGAATACAGAGTACATTGAATTAACTTCAATACCAATATTAAATACAAATGATTGATATACATATCACACCTACCTAAAATGAGGCTGAGCTGAACATTGTATTGGAGTGTACAAAATGTGGCCAAAAGTATGTGGACAAACAGCTTTGTGTACTTTTGGTCTGGCACACTTTTTCATGGTTAGAGTTTCAGTTCTAGTGAAGGGAAATCTTAATCCTGCAGCGTGCAGTGATATTTCAGTGTGCTTCCCGTTTGGAAGCAACAGTCTGGGGAGGACTCCTTCCTTTTTAAACATGGCAGTGCCTCTGTGCACACAGCTAAGTCCTGAAAGATATGATTTTTCAGAGTTAGGACAGGAGGAGCTTGACTGGTCTGCACAGAGCCCTGACCCCAACCCCATTCAACACCTCTGAGATGAAGTGGAACGCCGACGGTGAGCTAGGCCTTATCGCCCACCATCATCGCCTGACTTTACTAATACTCTTGTCAGTCGCTCAATGGGAGCAAATCCCTGCAGCCAGGTTCCAAATCATTGTGGAAATCCTTTTCCGGAAGAGTGAAGACTTTTACAGCGGCAGATAAATATCCATTTGGGATGATATGTTCAACAATCAAATATGGGTGTAAGGTTTGTGTGTATACTTAGTTAATGTAGTGTATCTTAGGATGGAAGTCTAACCAGGGACAGGCCGCTAATGGCTGCTACAAATTAGCTTCATCTAGATTCCCTGTATACATCTTGTTTAGCAATATGTATTTATAGAGTGCATAAATAAACAAAACAAATAAATAAATAGTCCTTGCTTATATTTAGTTGACTCGTAGCTAAAAAATTAAATTCCATATCCATGACATGCTCTCGATCACTCATGGGCACAGATTGCATACACCTACACACAACGTACAGTCGCACACTGAGTTCCAGTGTTCACTATCTGCCTCCTCTTTCTTTGGTTTTAGGTCCGACAGCAGTTCGACCCAGACACCTGGGAGTCCAGTGCGGACAAATGTGAGAGCAAGACAGAGAGAAAAAGAAAACAAGACAGAAACGGTGTGTGTGTGTCTCTGTGTGTGTGTGTGTCCGTGAGCTTTCCTGTGTGTACATGAGGTAATTTCAATTCAGAAGCTGTGACATCTAACTGTCAGTGGAGCCCAGAAGTGCTGACAGGTAGCGCACACACACACACACACACACACACACACACACACACACACACGCACGCATACACGTACATGCACACGCACACTTCCTCATACTGTTGTAATTGAAAGCTGTCACTTTGAGATTTTCTCCTCCATAGGGATTTGTGCTGGTTGGCTGCGGCTCCAGGATTTCACTCGTCTCTTCTCTTTGATATTACTCCTCACCTCTAGATTACAGCGCTGACTCTCTCTCTCTTACTTTCTGTTACTGTAGCACACAGACACGAACTCCCCCTCATCCCTGTCTCGTACACGCACAGAGCCTTGCTAATAAATGACCACCTCTTACAGTTTTAGCTGTGAAAAACAACAAAACAGTGAACCTCCACAGAATAATAAAGAGAGCACAGTGACTCCTGAAATGAATCTAATTCATTCTCCAGCTCAGTTGATTCCATCATGACAGCATCGGTCTAATTGGTCATGCTTAAACCTTAGATTTACCCAGGTTGCTGTGGCTTGAATGTGACTGCAGCTGAAGTGATGGCGAGGCCGAGCCACCCGAAGCAGAATAATTTATGTTTGTCACTTCATAAGTCTCGCTATTCTCTGATGTCTATCTTCTCCCTCTCTTTCCATTCTCTATCTGCTGTGTCTAAACAGTGTAATTCATTCATTATGAATTAGGCCCAAAATTAGGTTAGCACATATTTAATCATTCATGTGGGCTCGCCACTTTGACTGGCCTGCTGAATCATTAATTATGAGTTTTGGAGATGCTAATTTGTTCCATGATCCACATGAGCATCTGAAAGTTGGATGAACAGATGCTTTTATGTTCAATACCTGCACGACTTTTCCGCAATATTTGTATAACAATGCGCCCAACCAAGGATCTGTGTCCACTCACGCACAGACCCACACACAGACCAGAGGTCATACAGATTTTTTTTTTTGATATCGACATTTGAGGCTTTTGAGTTTAGACCAGAAATGTCCAACTAATGTACACAAATTATGCACACGCACACACACACGCACTCCTATTCAAATTTTCATATCCCTGTGGAAGAGCTGGAAATTCACTTTATATGCTACAGTGTTTTGTGTAGTGCATAAAAAACTCTGGCAGGGCTTTTTAAAAGAGAGAATACACATCAAAAACTAAATCCGCCAAAGTAATCAGAGAGCGGTTGCACCCTGCTTACTTTACAGGCTAACGTCCTAATAACAAATGCATAAAGGATACACATGCAGCGTACAGTTTGGACAGAGAGAAGCAAACTTCAGTTCAGTTCACTTCAGTTTGAGGCATTTTCTCTCACTGAGGGTTGTAAAAATGACTTCAGTACAGTGTCTGTGCCTCATGTATGAATGAATGTATGACTACAGACTTTTTCATTTGATCTTTGTTGTGATTTCACCCATTTCTAAATCACACACCTTGCTTAGGCAGGGCCATGTGTTCAGATAGTCCTGCAGATCGCTGAACAACCACTAAGATGTGTGAGCCATATCATTTCCACAATGACTGTACTGAAGATGTTTGTCCAGAACTCTTTAAAGGCTTGGAAAATCATTTACTTCACCGTCTTTGTAACATAAGCAATGACGTCCTTCTTGAAGACGCTAATAAGGATTTAATATATGAATCAGATTATGATTGGGTTGAATCTGGTTTGTTATTTGGTCACAGATGAAGCAGATTAGCTCATTTTTTTTATGCTAAAGTTTTCAGGGTCTTTAATGTGGCAGCCTACCAAACGTGACAGACCACTGACTCAGAAATACTATGAAACAAAGGTTCGATGCACCTCACCTCGCAAAGCAATTGAATTCCTAAAGAAACCGCTCTTACAATCTGCTCATGTTCTTTATGTTGGTATTTAAGGAGCTTTCGGGAACAAGTTACTGCATAATTCTTGCATAAATTGAGGGGACATCTTTTATGTTAAATCCCGGGCCAATTAATCCATGCGTGAAAGCTTATGCATGTGCAGGAATTGAGAACTAATTTGGGAAAAATGCCCTCTATTCCCCTCTTACAGTTTGAGCTGAACGCCACGGTCCAGCTCTGCTCTGTAGTTTATATGCCACGCTCTGCTGCTTCTGAGTGCTTAGCTCTCTATTTGCTTTTAGTGACTTGGTTATTCTGCGCCCTTATCTCACCTCTTCTCTCACCTGAATATACCCAGTGGCGGTGTTGCCTTCCCTCTTCAGTCAGCAAAGTCAAGCTTCAGCTGGATGAAGTGATGTACTCAGTTTCATAACAGCAGTCTCTATAGTGCGGACATTATGGCCTTTTTAAACTTTCACCAGTCCCAGCCTGCCGCATAGAACATCTTTGAATGCAGTGAGTAGCGACAAGTAAGGCTAAATCATATTCATTAATCAATGTGATGAATAGATTATAGCCTCAGCCATGGCTAAAGTTGCACTATAGGCATATAATAGCAGTCAGTTCCTGTAGGGAATGGAATTTTTCTTTGAAAGGATGCCAGAGGACACAGATGGGCTTAAAAATGCTGTGAGGGCCTAACATTTAAACTCCTGCGGGGTTTGCTTCCATACATTAATCCCTAGAAAACTACAAAGCTGCAGCATCCGTTTTAACACCGGGGGGTGGCGGCGTTTTCATCACTGCAATCTGCAACTTTGCACACAATTAAACTGCAGATGTCATGTTTGCCCTTCATTTGAACAAATGCAGGTGTTTTACTGTGCTCAGGTTTTGATGCTCTTTAGATGTTTCATTTTTTGATGTTTTGTCAGTTTTGACATTATTTTAGCCGTGTTTTTAAAGAGAGAAACCACAAAAAAAAAAAACAGACACTTGAACATAAACTTGAAACTTGGACTCGTTTGGCACCTGTTGTGTTGTGGTATGTAGTGAAGGTTGCTGACCAGGCAGCATGAAAGCAGTGCACTGGTGGTAGTACATCAGTATTGTCTCTTCTTCCCTCAGTTTGCTCCTTTCCTGGTTTGTTGCCTTGTTTCTGATCATACGTTTGTGATACACCTGCACTGAAAATGCCATTCTTGATGAGTTTGGAGATACCTTTTACTTTCAACTTGAGTCAGAATAGAAGGAATCTACAGGCTTATCCTTAAAATCCTTTAGTCACAACAGTTACTCCAGAGTGAAAATATGACCACTTTCAGTCAGCCAAAACATTTTTTTTTTAAACAAAATTGAGTTGAATTCATTGCCCTTGGAGGCCACAGATGATTTACTATGATACTAAACCTTGCCTCAAATATTCACCCTGCCTTTACCTTTATGCTTGCAGAAAGGGAAAAGAACAGAAATGTGCATGTGTGAGGCAGTAGCATAAAGGAACCACTACGTGGAGCTCTTGTGCCATTAACTCCCTGGAGATAAACAGCATTTGTCAGGGTTTGCAGACAACATGTGAGATAACCACAGGTGCAGTGATTGAAGAATTATACCCAGCAGTACTACTGAGAAAAATGATTTCTGAATGAATACTCTCAACAATATATGAAAAGAATAACATCTAGTTTTCTTCCATACCCTTTCTCAGAAGTAGGCCTTTATTTTAATATAATGAGTGAGATATCCTTGCAATGCGTTGCAGTTTAGATTGTAGCTTACTAAAAAAAAGATACTGAGCAGTTACGTATTTTAAAATGTATTTAAATAGTTAATATAGTTAAAATAGTTTAAGTTAAGTTTTAGTTTAAATAGTTAAAATTTAATAATAGTTGATTTGACTTTGAGGAAAACCCTAACATTTTCATGGACCAGCAAAATATGCTTATGAAACACATGAAACTGTTCTGAGCTCCTTCTAAATCTGCCTCTTCTTTTAGAATATCCTGTTTCTTCAGTGGTTCTTAGCATTAACATGACATTCACTGCGTAAAATACATATCATATAGGTTCTCTTGTCTGTTATGTAAGAATTTGTTTTCAATACTTGCTTTTCTTTCATCCACATACTATTTGTTGTCTTTTTCTGTCTAATTGTGAATTATCATACGTGATGACGTCAGCCAAGGATTATCCGTCGATATCCGACAAATCGAACAACAGCGGAAGTGAAGCATGAGGAAAAAAAGAGATATTTTGTATGTGAAGTTAGTCGGCTAACGATAACTTCTCTCATCTTTGAGCAAGTTAAAGCAGTAATTTGCTGAAGAAAGCATATCTGTGCGATATCGTCCGAAATTAGTCCTCCTGGACTAACTCGTCTCGTTCTCTGAGAACAGAAACAAAGTGTCAGGTAACGTTCACTAAGATAACATTGAACAAATCGTCAAGCTAACGCTAACTAAGAAGCGAACTGTAAGACTGTAGCCAGTCGTTACGTTTGCTTATTTATTTTATGCTGTATTATTCAAACATTGAATGTAGTTAGCAATGTTGCACGAACTAGATAACGTTAGCAATTGCTATTTTGTGTGTTTACTCAATAAAGCATCGACGTCAGGTTAACTTGGAACAATGCTGGCTATAGAGTTAACTTGTAACCCGGCTGGCTAGCTAACGGTAATGCTAACGTATATTTAGCTGTTACATTCTGGGGGCCTTCTCCTGTCTGAGGTTAGTTTGTCTCCAGCTGTAGCTACTGTTTGCTGGTCGAGTGGGACAAAGGAAGAAAGCAAATTCAAATTGTTTTAAACCGGTTGCATTCAAGGCTAGACTACCAAAAGGCCCCAGGTTCATGAACATAAATAAATGTGTTTCAAATCGTATTGCCGAAGTACTGGTTGGTCTGTGACTGCAGAAATAATGAAGCTCCCACGTGTAGTGCTCTTTGTACACTGTACTTGAAGGGAACTTGGAGACAACAGAGAACATAAATGCACAGAGGGCAGAGTGGAGGGTGTCTGTAGGGTCTCTGCAGCATACCAATATGAAAAAAAATCTCACAAGCATCTCAGACCAAAGGGAGCTTTTAGGTAGTCTTATCCAGTTGTTGCTTATTCTCATTCTCATTATTACTGTGTTTGATATATTTTGTGCCCTGTCAGCCAGGATGGATCCAGCCCTACTGAGGGAGAGGGAGCTGTTCAAGAAAAGAGCTCTGTCTACTCCAGCTGTAGAGAAGAGACAGGCTGCGTCAGACTCAGGCTCACACAAGAAGAAGAAGCCCAAAGTTGACAAGGAGAGCTCCTCGGGGTCCAAACATAGCGCTGGTAAGTGAAGAAGACTTGGAACAATGAATGACTGTTAAAGTGAATGGCCTCTTTCTGTTGTAAGTGGATTGTGTAGGGATGGAAGCCGCAGTTCTGTTGACATACAGTATCATTTTAACACATGACGCTGGTGCCCATCACCACTGCACTTGTTAGTATCAAAGGGGGCGCAACAGTGAACATTTTCATGATGATTTCATGATCAGAGGACAGCTTTAAAAATAACATAAATTACAAAACATCCACTCTTTGGTTTTAATGAGTCACAGTTTTGTATCTACATAAACACTGTAAGAACATGTCAGAATTGGATTTTAAGCAATTTAAATGATTTTCTCCCTGCATGAATAATATCTAAAGTCCATATTAAAATCACATTGCTGTAAACATGGCGGAGCATATTAACAATACCAAACCCCAAAAATATATTTTTTTGCCATTACTGAAAGTTTTACAGTCTTCTATAGATGTCAGACCACGTGTTTTTCTTATATTTCAAGACATCTTGCTATATTTCATTTTTATTCTGTATTATTTTACACATAGGCAACTGTAACTTCTCATAGACCGACACCTACCAAACCCAGTTTAGTCATCACAGTAATCACATAACTTGCTTGTGGTCAACATGGTTGTGTGCCCTGTGGACGCTGCTTTGTGGTTGAGTGTAGATGGACAGAAGAGGCAATTCCAGTGTTTTTGTGGGACTTCCAGAAGTCCCAGCTTTTGTAGGATGATTGTGAGATCTTGTGGCTCCCCAGACATCTGTCCAGGAACACTACTCGCATATTTATAGCAGTAAGGTTGAGGCAGTTGAGGAAACTATAAGGTCCACATCAGTCCTAACTTCCTTTGAGACCACTACTTGCACCGTATCATGTTCCATTCAGAGCTCATCACATCTGCGCTAGCTACATCATTCTCATGCTCCAGTTCTACTTTTATATGATCTAATTTATATATCAGCCAAAAACAAATCCCTTCTCATCAGGAGCCTCGGGTACATCTCCATTCCCAGAGCTACTGCCATCAAAACCCTCCAACATCACAGAAAATCCTGCTCTCCATTAAATCTGACATCCAGATGCTGCACCATCATGTTACTGTCAGTAAGCTAATATAAACAAACGTTATCATCATTGTGCTTGTATTTATTTGTAGTAACAGTGAAATAACAGAGCCATCATGCAAACAGTCAGATAAATACAGTAACCCACCTTCAATTGCATCCAGCATACAGTGAATAGAAGTGCAACACTCTTACATACCTCAGGATTCTGTCAACCTCTTAACTGTATTAGAGAAAAACATGAGAAAAACAGAACTTTTTATAATTTTTGACACACATTTTGACACCAGACCATTGTTAAAACCAAATAATGTGAGGAATACCAGTGAGCTGAGAGTTTAATTGAATGAAATGGCTAAACACCCAAGATATGCATTTAAGGGATAATTAGAAAGCTGCAGTGTGAACGCTAATATGTTCAACACAGGCACACACTCAAGTGCAGAAATGGTAACTGTGTTTGTTTGGTAAAAGTCCACACTAATATGAGCTCATGTGACAAGGTCATTTATGGCCAACATAAACTACATTTGACCTGATCCGTCCCTGCTGGAGAAGCTCTAGCAGAGCAAGGCAGGCAAACCCCAGTGTCAGCGCAAATGATCATGGTCAGTGAGTACTGTACTTCGAGAGTTTCACCACCAAAGACTACCATTTATGTTAAGCACTACCCTGAAGTACTTTGTGTACCTTCCCCTTCCTGTTCCCTTTATGTGTCTGTTATTTTTGCAGAAAAAAACCTCCGGTACATAATTCAGTGACAATTTATTAGGCATTTTGTGGTAAGGCATATGAAATCATACGTTGTGCTCAACATGACATGATCAATAACATCACTGTGCAGCAATCAAGTGTCACTTGTCATGAGATAATGTTGCAATGCTAAACACTGGCATACAATTTGCTAAACAACAGAGAAACACAGGCTTTATCCAAAGCGATGACGCTGTCCAACTAAGCTTGATCATTTATTTGTTGTGTCTCGGGTCCTGTTGGGAAACAGATTCAAGTCCTTAGGTTTGGACAGCATTTTCTGTCTGTTTACAACATTTTACCACGTGTCATAGAAGCTCATTTGCATCCAGCAGGTCACAAGTGCGTGCAGTACAAACAGGGCAGGTTTCGTCAGACGAGATGATATTGGTAGTGGTACTGGGTCTGATTAATGTTTTCTCATGTTAACAAATTTTTCCAGCCACACCTTTAGTACTACTTTTAGTACTGTTATTACTAGACCACTTATGTGCTCTGTCTTTCTTATGGAAGTATTTTTGAGGTATGGCTCTCAGGGTCTGCCGTGTGTGTGTGTGTGTGTGTTAAGTGGTAGTGAATGTAGATGTGTGAAGATTCCCTCCTAACTGAAATGAAAATGGAATTAAATTCGCTCCAAAATGGTGACAAACTGCCCCCTTACTTTTTTTTTTTTTTAACATTGCACCTTATCCAGTCTCTTCCCTCTGCATCCACTTAACTTTGTACAATTAAACCACTAACGGGCAGTTTTAGAAGTTCTTTTCTTGGGGCATCAGGGTCAACACTGTGGTATTGCCCAGTTCAGCAGTGAAAACTCCCACTCTTCCTCATCTTCATCCTTGCTGCCCTTATACCACCTCAGTGTGGGATTCCGGCTCTTTGCAAATGCTGGTCATGAGCTTGCTGCAGCTTGCCGGCCCCTCCTCCTGTAGCTGCTGATGTGTCTTCCCTTTGGCGCAGCACCCACAGTCCAGTAGCTCATAGAGCACGGCCAAGGCAGCCAGAGACAGAACAGTGAGAATGAAGAGCAGAAGGATGATGAAGCAGGCCACATTCCAGCCATCGTGGAAAGGGTAGACCTCCTGGACCTGCAAGGAGACGTGGGAGAGAGGGACTGCCTCTGCGTGCCATGGGAGATTGCTTGGGTTTATAGTGGTAGTGAGGTTGGCCATGGTCTCTGGTTCAAAGCAACAAAAACAGAGAATGAAGACAGATTGTTAATGCCTGCGATACTGTTTGGTGCTGGGTTTCACTGTGAGGTGCCGACAGCATTAGGGAGACCAAATTACAGAGTGATGGTTGTAAAATACTTGTTGCCATGGTGAGAGAATGAAAGTAGTCGAAGAACTGGTCTTTAGAGCGTAATATTTAGGATCCTCTGACTCCTGAGTGAGCTCAAATATTTGAAAACTGATGAACTGGGTTCTGTAGTAGATATAGTCTCACTGGAGACCACAGACAGAGTGAGAAAGCCATTTCTTTTCCTAAAACCATCAGGGCTTCTCTTAGGTAATTTGCTGTAATGAGATTATGATAGTACGACATCATTATCAGTCACAGAGGGTATCATGCTTTAAAATGAATGAATGAACTGCAGTGTCAGTTTGTGCACAAAATCTAAATCCTGGCCTGCAGAACAGATTTTTCGTAAAATGAGAAGACGCTGTGTTATTGGAGCAAAAGGTTATATCGCAAAAAAAGCAAAAACCCTACTGAGACCATCTGCTCGGAACAAAAATAGAGTTAAAAGCCTGGTAGACAAGGATAGCTGCACAGTGAAATGTGGCACCTAAGCTTGGCTTGAAATTCATCAGCCATAAGGCCCGACAAAAATGTCGTAGTTAAGGAATTACAGTCTAGTTCAGTGAAGTTAAAACATGTTGTGCACATGCGCTCCATATCAGGCCATTTGCCTCTCTTCAGCTATCTTTTCACATTTTCAGCCAAAGCCGAGCATTTTAAATCCTCAGGGAAAGAGCGTGCCAGTATCTCTGCCCACACACACACACACACACACACACACACACACACACACTACACACACACACACACACACACTCTAAACACACATATGCACATGCACGCACACATAGTCACAGACATTTTTGTATCGCATACACAATCACAAGGAAGCTGACCCAGATTACTTGAGTGAACCACGGATAAGAGTTGAGGAAGAGGGGCATAAGTGCATCTCTTTACTCTGTACTCTCTCTGTGTGTGTGTGTGTGTGTGTGTGTGTGTGTGTGTGTGTTCTTCTGAGATCTTATGGCTGTTGCTGTCTGTGAAAACAGATGATTTCATGTATGTTGGATAGGTTTGTGGCGTGTTGGTCTGACCTGTGTGTGTGTATGTATGAGATTGTACTTTAGTGCACTTGCAGAAAAAGATGAATACCCCTTGCGTGATTTTAACTTTGTTTTCCACGTAACCTGAAACTGTAATGTGATAGAGCCCGTTGTTGTAGTGGCCTCAGTTGTCTGAAGAGATCACGCATTTTCACCAGTTATTGTCCTGCATAACTCAGCATAGTGCTGGATGGCATTTCTTCCATAATGTGGGAAAGGAAATTACAAATTTCATTTGTGTGTGTGTGTGTGTGTGTGTGTGTGTGTGTGTGTGTGCATGCATTTTGTTTTAATGAGCTTCACATGAAGCTCAGGCAACTTTTTTTCAAAGCATTAATGACAAATAATCTGAAAAATTCACGTGACCAAGCCTATTTTTGTGTGGTTGTCTCCTTAAAAAAGCTGCTACGGTTCATATATTTTCCAATAACAGAGTTCTTTCAAATTTTAAGCATGGGTTAGTTTTGGTTTTGTTTTGTCTCCAAAGAATTATGGAATTAATCGATTTGTTGTAAATCCAGCTTAGCCAGTGCGTAGTTCAAGATAGTGATTTCACCTTTCCTGCATACAGAAAAACTACTGGCACACTGTGAAATAATAATATGATCACAGTGTAATAATAACCAGTCACACGGTTAACTACATTTGCTGTTCGCTGGTAATTGGTTTGTGGCGACATGGGCTGAAGCACATCTGTTTACAGTGCGTACAGAATGCGTTGAATGTTTTGTGGTATTTACTTCTCAGTTGATGCAACTCAACTCCCTGTTCTCCATTAAGCATCCTCTTATCCCAGTGCCAGCTCACAATATCAACTTAACTTCAATTCATTGCCATGACAACAACCTCTTACCAATTTGTCTTGCCTGATATTGTCCTCCCCCCTCCCCACCCTCCTCTTCCTTTGTCAGAGCAGTCACACACATAAGGACAGACTGGCTCCCGACAGCATCTGCTATCTCACCCTAAATGAGCCCCACCCCAGCCAGCCTCTTAAAGGTGTTTTAGCAGCAGATATTGCTTTCGGGCCACACAGCAGCTGCCTCTCACCAAACACACACACACACACACACACATACACACACTTATACACTACTAATGCCCCCTGGCTGGCTCCTCACAGCTGTCAGTCCCCTCATTGATTTGTCTTGAGAGCTGCAGTTTCCATCGAGTCATGCTCAAACACAGACGAGATGTATATGAGTCCATATACAGAGGCAGAAAACACACACAGTTTCTGATGCTTGCTATTCAAGCTGGAAGAGTGCAGACAGACAGATCCATGTTTATTTAATCCATTGCGTGTTTGGTCAGCCTCGGCCTTAATATTACAGTTGCCACCTTATTGTATCTGATTACAGAAGATATTTTACATTTTTACGAGAGCTACATGCATACTTGTTAGATATTGTGATGTGCACTTTTCTGTCTCTCTAATGCCGAAGGAATTGGCTTCGAAAAGGATCTGCTGCATTTAAATATGTATGATTTACCCTGTAAATGCTGGATTACTCATATAAACAAAACCGTATAGTCATAGCTGCACAGTGAGACCAAAACCAGCCCACAGCTTGCAGTCTAAATGAATACCGTGCATTTATATGATCTGTTGATCATGTCAAGCACGCATACATTATTCTGATGATGCTGTTCTGAAAAATCTGCAGACTCACCTGTGTCTGTCTCAGTCTGTAGAAGATGCAAGTCAACAGATGCACTCCCCTTTTTTTTTTTTTGGTGCTCCACCTATCGCTCCGTCTTCCCCTCTCTCCCTGCTCTGCGTTCACTCCTTGACCTGTTTTCCTCCTCGGCGCTCTCATGCACTCTCAGCCGCCACTCGTGCACTCGCTCACTCGCTCACTCCCTCCGCCACTCCTTGCAGCTCTTCACGTCTCCGCCGAACGGCATGGGCTCCCCTCCATCATTGGATCTTTTCTTTTAGCCCTGCCTCTGCACCATTCGTTAATCGGCCTGTCACACTTCCAGTGTCCCGCCCACAGAGCAGCTCGCAGCAACAGAAGCTCCCGCCCACACCGTGAATCATTCATGATTCAGTGTCTGTTTTCCGCTTTGATTGGCGAGCGCTGAGTCCAGTCCTCAGACACTCTGCAGGGGGAAAAGCAGCATTATTTGACTCCAGCAGAGAACAGGACCAGGCTGGACCTCAGTTCATTCTTACCAGATTACTCTCCTCGTGTCCCCTGCTGGATTTTTAGAAAATTTTATCAACAAACCCCGTTAGGAAAACACCAAAACTAGCAACTGATCCAACAACAAGGTTTGAGCATTAATCAGTGACCCACATTGTTGCACTGGTTGACATGTTCCTTCATCCATCATACACTCTGTCCTACTGCCATCAATAAAGGTTGATTCAAACTACAGCACCCCACAATTTAGGGAAATTACAGCCCCCCAAGTGCCAAAGATGGGGTAGGAAAGTATTAAGAGATGAACTAAGGTGTTTTTGACAGTATGAAAATGTAGCATAACGTAGGCAATTAAAATTTAAGACGGATTAAATAAAGATTAATGACCTCATAGAAATCATGTGATTTGGGTTTTGTCTCATGCTGGTTTTGACACAATCATTATTGGTTTTTAAACTGTTTTATCAAAAAAAAAGCTGTGGCTTCTGTCTGTCCTTCAGCTGCTCTTTTCTCTTTTTCCACACAGAGTCCAGTAATGGCAACTTTAACATCAAGGCGAGCTCTGGGTACAAGTTTGGCTGCCTCGCAAAGATAGTCAATTACATGAAGGTGAGCCTCTGGTGACATTTTGTCTTGTACAAAAGGACTTCTCTCCAGCAATTATAGTTGTGACTGTATTCAGCTTTCAAGTTTTTGCCTCTGCAATAAGCACGTTTAGACAAAGGTGTGTTTCAGGCTCATGGACTAAAGTGGATTTGAGCTGTCACAACAGCATCAACTTAATTCTAAGCTTGTCGTCATCGCCATCAAAACTCTTTAAAAGCTTCACTTGTTGTCTGTTGTGTCAGCCCAGTGAGTCACTAGTGTCCGCTGCGTAACATTTGGTGCCCGGTCTTTCTTTTAGGAATGTTAACAGCTTGTTTGTCATGCTGTGGCTCTGCAGAGAGGCAGCCAGGCCTTGTCACACGAGCTGTCTGACTCATCCCTCGCTGCAGAACTCACACTCACATTGACAGATTTTCTTTTAATGTGTGCATTTTATGTGCCATCTGTTGAATACGGAAAGATTTCAACTGTGTAAAATAACCTGACAGCTGGATGTAAGGTACAAAATCACTGTAGACGTTTGGCTAAAACCCTGTCAGAGGTGTGGGACTAAGAAAATTTATAAGTAAGTAAATAAGAACACATTTCAAAATAAACTCTAAAAATTTTTATTTTGACTTTGTTGACTCTGTACGTGCGTTTTCTGCGTGTAAGTCCGTGTGCTCTTCTGTCCTTAACTCTCAGACAAGGCATCAGAATGGTGACACACACTTCTTAACCCTGGATGAGATTCTGGATGAGACCAAACTCCTCGACATCAGCATGAAACAGAAACAGTGGCTCATGACCGAGGTCTGTTTGTGTTTTTTAAGTGTTATACTGCCTACATTGCAAAGGACGGAAGCGTCTGAGAAGAAGCTGAATGATGGTGCTGATAACATGCATCATACAACGTTCAATATCTTGGTCAAGATACTCTTCTCAATAGTAAAAAAACTGCATGAGCTCAAGGAAAAATTGGAGTGACTGTAGCTTAAAAGCAGTGCAAAGTGTTTGGGAGAGATAAAAGGCACAAAAGGAATGAAAAGTATTAAGGTTTGCAAGTTTTTTTTAACTCATATAATAATTACAGAAAAAAAAATACTTATGCACATATCCTAGATGGTCAGGTACTGAACCAGATGTTTATAACCTCACATCTGCTCATTCACTCTCTGCCAATCTCAGGCCTTGGTCAACAACCCGAAAATTGACGTCCGGGATGGAACGTATGGCTTTAAGCCCAAGTACAACCTGAAAGATAAGAAAGCCTTACTGAGGCTGCTGGACAAACACGACCAGCTGGGCCTGGGAGGGGTGCTGCTGGACGACGTAGAGGAGGGGCTGCCCAACTCGGCCAAGGCCATCAAGGTAACAGACGACAAATAGGACATATGCTAAAGCTGATGTGTGTCTGTGCATTTAAAATACGCTTCTGTCTCTCACCTTTTGCATGATGAGTGAGCACTGAATATATTAGCAGAGACATGAGCTCTCATGTGTTCTCAGGCTTTGGGGGATCAGATCATCTTTGTGACAAGACCAGATAAGAAGAAGATCCTGTTCTACAATGACAAACACTGCCAGTTTATCGTAGATGAAGGTGAGCCTGAGTCCGCTTCGTCAGTCAGCTGTGATATGGCTTTCTGTCGCGCTCTCTGTCTGCTGTTATCTTGGCTGTCTGTCTGTCTCTGTGCATTGAAAGGATCTGGCTGCTGTTTGTTTTGATAGTCAGTTCATTGTTTAAATTGTTTTTAGCCTCTAACAACAAAGATTATAGTCAGGATTTACCTTATAAATTAAAGCTGGTCAGATTAGAAAGAAGCACCGTATTTTAACCCTCATTCGACCAATTGCACAACTGTCTTGAGCTGTCATGTGACATTAATGCTTGCAAATAGTAAACATGGGAATATTTCATGAACACGGCATCACAGAAGGTCTACTCAGGCAGAATATGGGAGAACACCAGCCTGGGTGTGAAGAGCCTTGTAATGTAGATTTAAACAGACAGAATGAGAATGCTTCACAAAACGTCTGCTGTGTGCCGAGCATCAAATGTGTTAGTAAAACCAAAAAATAATGAGAAAGTCCCTGCTTCCTGCTGTTGGTCGAGGACACGCACATCAGCGCCCTCAGGCTCACATTTGACAGGAGCAGCGATCCCTCGATGCTGATGTTTCATCTCTGTGGGCAGAGCCTTTTACCGTTCTCGGCATCAGACCGCAGATGAAAGTTAGTCGGTCGTTCCTATCTGTGGCATGTTTACATTTTGATTCATGTTTAGTAACATGCTCTGTCTTTGATAAATAATGTCTGAGGGTGATCAGAAACCCTTCAGCATGTGTCTCAGCATACGTTTATATTGCTTTTTTCAGTGTTGATTTAATGTGGGCATTGTTAGTGTTCTTCCCCCAGACACTGACAGCTGTATCATGATGATCATGAAGTTCTAAAAACATGTCATAAAAAGATGTATTGAAGTACATCTTTCACAAAATTACATCAAAGTGGTTTTGATAGTATATGAAAATCGTCATGTTTATTGCACCTTTAACAGCCTAAACTTAGTTTGCTTTATGTTATTTGATATGTTTGAATCGACGTACTTTCAGCTCAAACTCTTCTTTCCATTGTAGAATTCCAGAAACTGTGGAGGAGCGTTCCAGTTGACTCCATGGATGAGGAGAAGATTGAGGAGTACCTGAAGAAACAAGGCATCTCCTCCATGCAAGAAACAGGACCAAAGAAAGTGGTCCGTGTCCTCTGCTCTCCCATCTGCTTGACTTTCATTCTAACTTCCAAGAATCAAAGGCTAAATGTTGACTTTTGTACTTTACTCTTACTGTGTGCCGACTGTGTTTCTGCAGCTACCTGTTCAAAAGAGGAAGAAGCAGGGTGGGCAGAGAAAGAGACCCTTCAAGACCCACAACAACCATTTGGCAGGTGTCCTGGAGGACTATTCAGAGGGGGTGCCAGTTAAGAAGTGAAATCCTGTCCCTCACTGCTTCGGGCCCTCAGAGGGGTGATGTACAATCTGTAAATGACAAACGGCAGGAGATGGAGACCCCGGCCACACTACGATACGAACACTTTCTCATGACAAATTAGCTTCTCTTCCTTCCTTTTGCACTCCTCTCAGTGGTCTTGTATTAAGTGGAGTGAACAAGGAATCCTTGTTAGTTTATTTTCGATGATAACTGAAGGACATTGGAGGAAAAGAGCGCTGAGACCATTAAGAGCACCGAAAGGCGCTGCAGCCATGGTGTTAAAATGTAAATGAGGTTCGAGAGTGTAAGTAAGTTTTTCATTTTATTTAGAATATTGCAAAGAGGTGCGTGTGTGTGTGCGTGCGTGCGTGGAAGGTTTTACTTGTATGGGCATCCTTCCCTCCTTTCAATAGGAATTGCTGAAGACAGGCTTGTGTTGTGCAGTGCATCACATTGAGGTCTCTCATCCAGCTTGAAACATGATTTCTCGTGGAATTTCTTATTTAAATCTTTGCAGCACCGTGGCATAGTGCTTTAAAAATACAAAAACTTTTTGAACTTATTTTAATAAACGACTCTGTTACAGGATACTGCGTCGTTGCTTGATTTACACGCACTGCAGTAACTATTCTGTCAGTTAGTTGCTATTTTAAATGTGGATGTACTCTAAATACCACTACTTCATATGTATCCTTACAGCGCTATTTTCAACCTATTGATGAAATTCCATTAACCACTGTGATCATAAATCAGTACGTGGAGCACGCCATCAGCATTTTTGAGGTTATTTAATTAATCATAGAAAAGGGTACATCAGCACAGCAAGATAAAGATGAAATGCTTAATCAGCTGTTGCGGTTTGAGTAGAAAATACTTATCAGTAAGTGAGAAAAAGCACTGATGAAGCTGGGTACATATTATATAATTATATACATTCATGCTTCTTTCCAACAACCTATTTAAATACGGGTCTGCGAGCCATTTACAAGTCAACTTAAAAAGCATTCAGTTCAGTTTTAGCTGGCACTGTGGCCTGCTTTAACGGTTTTCTTTAAGTGGTGGTAGTTTGGCAAAATCTTCATCAGGAAGTCGAGCTGAAGAGTCTGGGGCTGTAAAGACGACAAAACAGAAGTGTGTAAGCTGAGGACGAAGTGGTGTTTTTCCACAAAGCTTTCAGACTCAGACACTGACCAAGTTTGGAAATCTTGCACTACCGCTGAAGACCACAGCAGACCTGAAAAACTAAGATTTATGGTGTTTTCCTGGACAGGTTGAAGCGACTATGGAAAAAATACCCAATGGAAATTAAAAACTACAAAGCAGTACCATAAATTGTGGTACACTTTGTCAAACTTATGGTGCCCCGACCCCCGCTGCATGCAGTTGTAGGCAGTAATGAGTGAACTCTCGTAGGACCACCTAGAGGTACCTCCAGTGTTAATGTTAGTGGAGGACTATAAAAACGGGCTGGCCTGATCGAACTTCAACACATACTTCTGTGTACTATGCATTTCACAGATTTCTTTTATTTTTTAAATTATAGGACAGGTCCGCTATGGGAACCCGCCACCATAAATACATGTTCACATACAGTATTATGTTTATCAGAATGACGATGTGCCAGCTCTGATGCTGGTCAGAAATGAACTGTCCAGAATTATTAAATAGGCATTGTATATAGAGAAGCCAATTTCAAGATGTGGGTGGACTGGCACTAAAATCTGTGCAATTACCATGCAATCTACTAAAACACCACCACAAACTACAACCTCCAGTTACCCATACAGTTCAATCAACATCTCTCCGACAGATAAACCCTATATTTCTATGATCCACCCCTACACATAAACTGTAATGGAAAAAAGCTAATCACATCGCAGCCATGCATATCCATACCTGTGGTCTCTCTGTCTGAACCCGCCTCATACATCCGGAGCCGTAGATAACCGTGTTCTCAGGTATCACTTCACAGGTGTTGACCTGACAGAAGGCTCCAATGATACAGCCGCTGGTGAGGATTACATTCCTACCAACATCAGCTAGACAGCAAAACAGAGGATATTTGACACGGTGAGTGACCTTGTTCACGTCAATTCTCTGTCTTTCTCTGCAGATGTGAGATGCTCCCAGACAAATATACACACAAAGCCAAAAAAAAAAAAAGACTCCAAAATATCCCACCTTTAGATTCTATCACGTTGTTGTCCCCTATTTTCAGGGTTTGTGATACTGTTAGTCGTCAGCTAAGGCTAAATTCATTTTTGACAGCTGAGATTCATGACATGGTTATAATGCGACATCATTTGACTAATAGAATAAGACCAGTCAGGCAAGTCAAAGGATACCACAGCCAACCTCAAATACATTGTTCATGCCAATGGTCATTGTCTTCGGTTCCACCTCAGAATCGGGTGTGATGTTTTCTGGGTACCTGTAGGGTAGAAAAAGCAACCTTATAATCATTAAGGTGCAAATAAGGATGAAACTGTGAGAGGCCAACTTGTGCAAATATAACCCATCTTGTATGTGTAACAGTGATGTACAGTATAGGGGATTTTAAGTTACCCATTAATGATCAGAGCTTGTTCCTCGATCAAATTGCCCTCTCCAATCACGATGGGTCCTGCCTCAGCAATGATACGAGCTTTTGGGTGGACAACTGTCCTAGGACCTGAGAAAATATCATTTAAAAGGTAAGGTAACGTAAAAGCAGTTATGAGTCTGATCCGATTTAAGGTATAATGCAACTTTTGTCAAGTCAGCAGTTAAGTACTTGCGACTGACCTAAAGCAAGCATCTTACCTATGGTGACATCTCCTCTAATTTCACTTTCAACACACACTACTGCCCCAGCAGCTATTTTGACACTGCAAGAGAGCAAAGGCGAGACCGAAAACATGACAGAAAATAGTGAAAATGGGTGGGTGACAATGTTAGCCAACAATGCTAACTAGCCAAGTCGCTTTGTCGTCTAAACTAACTAGGTACAAGGTTACTTAATAGTGCCCGTTTAATCAATCTTTTGTTTCTAATTCATGTGTAGCTTCGCAGTAAAACGTTATTAATTGGCTAACATTAAAATTACCTTTTCTGAGCATTTTGTTTATCTGCCATTGTGATAAAAAAAAGTCCGGTGGGAGACGCCGTTGAGTCACTCGACTATCGATTTGTAGTCCTTGCTATCACAGCGTGTGCGCATGCGTCAGTCGAAATAATAAAAGACATGGGCCTGATTTTCCCCTGCGTAATGACAATGTAGAGGTGTAATGGAAAAGAGTACTGCTCATTTGCAAATCCCTTTTAGTCTGTAACAAATAATCAGGAAGAAACGCTTTAAATGTGTGTTGACACCTACCAAACATCATTATTGCGTTATTATTGATGATTGATTGATTTGTGAGATTTTATGCAGGTTAAGTTCCTCAGTCTATTTACAACACCAAAAACAACGAGGGGGCAGTTTAATTAACATTCATCACAAATAACACACACGCTACTATCCGTTTATGGTTGCCTCAGTAGTTCTTTAAAAAGAACAAGTCTCCAAGTGGGATTGATCCCCAGGTAGTGATCCCGTTGAGGGCAGCTAACAGGTAGCGTAAACAATGTACTTTGTCCCTCATCGCTCCCCCTACAATGTGAAAACAAGGAAAGGTCGAAAGTGGCAATTGCCATGGCAAAGAGGAAGCCAAAAAAGTCTAAAGACACATCTTCAGTCGTAGGGGTGAAGGCAAGACAGAAAGACATGACACAACCAGAGAAATATGATATGTTTGCCGTGGCTGCCATTGCTTTGGTTGTAGCCGTTTGCGTGGTGCCGCTGACAGCTGAAACATCTGCCGGTAAGTACCCGGGACTCTTGTCAAGTGAAAACTCACGACAGGACATCGCTTCTTAACTAGCTTAGCTATAGCTAATTACCTCACGTCCAGCCAATTTTACACCCTTTTATGTGTTCAAATGGCCTTGCAGCAACAAGGATAGCTTTCAACAACCAACTGAAAATTGGCCACGATAGATGTGTCACTGAAGTATTTAATCATTGGATTATAAAATGTGTTAGCTCGGGGCTAACTGTAGAAGAAGACACCACAGTTCCGACCGAAGGAAACAGTTTGACAGTCTAAGGAGAAGGAGTCCCAGTCGTTTGAACTTCCCTCCTGGGGGTAGTTTACGGATTATCTCAGCATGTGACCATGGGGCTCGGCAGCCATAATTCCAGCTGTCTCACATGCTTTCCTCCTCTTCCAGGCGGCAGCGTTAGCTGACTGGCTGTAGCTTGCAGTTAGATTGGACAGGATTATTATTTCCCACTCTGGGAACTCATTTAGCTCCCACACACTTTGGCATGGAATAGGCTCCTCGTTCATAGCGATATTGGACCATAGGTTTGAGGTAAGTCAAGGAAAGCTAGTTGCGCAGCTGTAGCCTCTGCAAAGCCCTCACGGTATGATTTCTGTGATTTGTACAATATGGTTGCCAGCATGCAGCTGGGATTACTTCATGCACTTGGTTCTAACCAGCTCAGTAGCTACCATAGTGCTATGTGTTTCTGATTATATGGATAATGTTCATAACGCAAATTCAGTGATGAGGGGCATCACATTTGGGTGTGGTCAGCTACCCTGCAGGCTGTAGCATCTTTTCTGCACATTATCAACAAATTAGGTAATGTCTGATCTACTGCCATTTCTTATCTCCAGCTGGCTTCCCTCATCACAAGCACATAGTCCTGAAGATGGATGAGGCAATTCTGACAGTCAACAATGAGCTGGATAAAAAGGTGGTGGTGTCCTGGAAGTCAGAGCACTGCTACCAGGTAGACTCCCACACCCGCTGATTGCTGAATGAGTTGTTTTTCACACTGTGGTGTTCTGATCTGGATCTGTGTGTGCTAGTGTTTGTACCAGCAGCTGGGGGTGGTACCTGAAGGGCCCAGGCCTGGCCAGCCCAGTTCAGTGGACTTCGTCGTGAGCACACAGCATGAAATTACATTGCAGCTCAACAGCACACCGCTCAACCTGGAGCTCTGCACGTGAGTTAAACGGCATGGACATGCTGCACTTACACCTGAACAGGGGAAATCCGAAAACACATTTGCTGTGCGGTCAGCGTTGCTGTTTCTAATTTGCAGGTTTCCATTCCACTTCGGGGAGCACGGGAACTACTCTCTGTGGGTGAAGAATCTGAATGACTCCTCAGTGGTCAACTGCTCTGTTGTGACTCAAGGAGACCCCGTCAACAGTTACATGCGTGAGTCTCACTCACATAAATACCTTCATGCCGAGCTCGCATGACGCGGACATTATGTCCGAGTGTTCTGATGCTGTACAAAGCCACGTTTAGATAACGAGCCACTCTTTCCACGCAGCCATCCTGGTAGCTTTTCTTATCTTTGTTGGGCTGGCTGTGGTGTTTGCCATTGGAAAAACAGTATTGGGGTAAGTAAAATCATTTTATTGTTTCCACAGTTTTGTGTACATACAAAAAACAAACCAAATCTACACACACTGTATCAGATGATGGCCTGATTTCATTTGATTTTATAAAAAGATTTTGATGCATTCTTGTGTCTCAAGTGTGAACAGCGAGCTTGTGCATATCGTATAATTATTTCTGAACTGGTTGGTTGCTTCTTGTCCAGGCTTGATGTGGTGAAGGCTGCCCTCTTCCGAATTAGTGGCTCCATGGAGACGGAGAGGCTCATCAACTCTGTAAGTGTTTGTGTGGAGGGCACGTTTCCTGTTAGCTAAGATGGTACAATAGCTACGTTAAAATAAGTAAACCATTTTGTTTGAAAAGTTATGTGCAGAGGTGTGTATGCCTCCAGTTGAACAGTGTTGATATTAGCTTTCATCATGCAGGAACTGGGCTCCCCCAGCAGGATAGTGGCACCAGTTACTGACAACATCCTCCTTCCACCACCCAGCCCCAGCAAGAGGCTGCGATCTCTGGACACATTCAGAGGGTAGGACCTCCTCCCCCTGAGCACTGTTCAAAGAAACCTGTTAGCCAATTGGCCTGATCTGACGTTGTGCTGCGTCATGTTTTTGATGCATCATGTAACTTTGCTCTCCTCATTTGATATAACCTCTTGTTGCAGTACTCATTGTCTTTCAGTAATGATGCATTTTCTCCATTTCCTGTCAGTATCTCCTTGGTTATTATGGTGTTCGTGAACTACGGAGGGGGCCGATACTGGTTCTTTAGACATGAAAGCTGGAATGGTGAGCCTCACCTCTACTACTTTTAATTTGAACTATTGACTGTCACAAATGAGTCATTATTCACACCTGCCTTGGTATTGTAGTTGAGTTTGCATTCATCTCCTTACAGGACTTACTGTTGCAGATCTAGTCTTCCCCTGGTAAGCTCAGTTTAAATTGTCTTCCCTGTACTGTACATTAGTTTACTCCACACTTGAATTGGACAGTTACTTGAATTCTCTTTGTTTCTGCTCACACATTAAAGTGGATGCATAGTAATAGTAACAGACTCCACACTGTAACTTTTCTTCTCATAAAGGGAACTTAGAGTCTCGAACCAAAATAATAAACCTGATCAGTTCCTTCAGTAAAGCTTTCAGTCAGGAAGTGTAAAACCAGCACTCACACTTTAACGAGCCTCATCTCATTGTCACATTTCTCCTGTTTTTTCCTCTCATTTTCCTCACACTTTGTGTTTGGCTCCTCCACCAGGTTCGTGTTCATAATGGGGACATCCATTGCCCTGTCCACCAACTCCCTGCTCCGTGCAGGCTCCACCCGCTGCTCTCTGTTGAGGAAAGTTGTGTGGAGGAGCCTGCAGCTCTTTGTCATCGGTGTCTTCATCATCAACCCAAACTACTGCCACGGGCCATGTGAGTATAAACACACTTCTTTGATGTCAATATTGCAAACATTTAGATGATTAATGGACCACGTCCTTTAATGCTGTTGTAAAACTGTGGACTTGTGTGGTCATTTCCTCCCGTTTGTCTCTGCTTGCACGTGTGCTCACCTCATCCACTGCACAGTGTCCTGGGACAACCTGCGGATCCCGGGCGTATTGCAGCGCCTGGCCTGGTCATACCTAGTTGTAGCCTGCCTGGATCTGTTGGTGGCGAGAGGTCATGTTGACATCCTTACAACGGTCTGTATGGGCAATATATTTATGCTTGGTGTATTTTGAAGGAGAACAAAAGTGTTTATTGAGGGGCGTCTGTGTTTTCCAGGACGCTTGGTGGTCTCCTGGCCTTGACATCTTGCTGTACTGGCCGGCCTGGCTGTGTGTGCTTCTGTTAGAAATCATGTGGCTCTGCCTCACTTTCCTACTTCCTGTACCCGATTGCCCAACGTGAGTCAAACGGGACATGCTTGCGTTTTTTTTTGCATGCATGTATTAAGGGAAATGCCCAGCAAGCAGCAAGGTGTTGTCCGCTTCTGAAAAAGTATTTGTGTCTTTTGTTTTTTTGTGTGAAACACAATGACAGCTCAGTCTGATGATGCTTTATTTGTGTTTATCTCATCACTTTTGATTCAGACCCAAGTTTAAACTCTTTGAACATTTTACATCATTGAAATATGTTTAGAGAGCTTCACAGCCTTGGTGGCAGTATGCCTCATAATTGCTTCCTAGTATGCAAGCATAAGAAGCTAAATTGCTGTATATTCATGTATTTTTTGCAGTGTGATTATTTTCCTGACATTGTATTGCAAAGAAATTGATCAAATAATCAGCAGCTTACTTTCGCGTTTGTTCTTAAACCTTAATCTAAACACTACCCCACTCTTCTGAACAGGGGCTATCTGGGCCCAGGTGGGATCGGGGACATGGGCCTGTATGCTAACTGCACCGGTGGAGCGGCTGGTTTCCTTGACCGATGGCTGCTTGGGGAAAACCACATCTACCAGACTCCCTCGTCGCGGGTTAGAGACCAGCAAAACAATCCAAACATACCAACTGCGGTCACATTTAGTCTTTTTATGACTTGGGATGTTAAGCTTGAGCTTCTGTATCAGGTTTCTCTCTGAACGCCAACCATGCTAATATTACAGTTGATGCAAGGGTAAACTGTGTTAGAACCTCAGGATGTTTATTAAAATCTGCCCGTTTCCATTTGAATTCAGGTGATTTATGCAACTCAGGTTCCATTTGATCCAGAAGGTGTTCTCGGCAGCATCAACTCGATCCTTATGGCTTTTCTTGGATTACAGGTTTGCAATGTGCATTTGCCTGCATCTCTCTCCCTTTTTGTGGCTTGCTTTTATTCATATTTATGATGTCAAAATGTATAATAATATAGATCATTGGAACAATCAAAATATGATATTTTAATTATATTTTAAATGTCACCAGGCAGGAAAAATAATCTTACACTACAGAGATCTCCACAGAAGTATATTGTCAAGGTTTCTTATATGGGGCCTCGTGTTGGTAAGCACATTAACTTGTTGTATCACATCTTAATGCTTCTACAGAATGTGCACGTGTATCAATTTATTATTTCAAAGTATATGAAATGAGTCATTGTTCTGCTACATACGATGGCAGTCTCAGTGTTTGAGATTTACTCCACACAGTTATTAACACTTTGGTTTTCCTGAGTGAATAATAAAGTCTCCTGTAACACACAGGGAGTCATATCAGCAGTTCTGACCAAGTGTTCCAAAGACCAGGGCTTCATTCCTGTCAACAAGAACCTCTGGTAGAGTTTACCTTTGTTTTTGTTTGCTCAGCGACTGCTTTTCGGGATGTGGTGACTGAATGTTTGCTGCCAGGAAGAGACCGTTTAAATTAAATTATTAGGAGCATTCCGAGCTTTTTTGTGTGTGATATCTTTGACGTCTTTTGTTTTAATGCATTTTTAGTACTTTCAGTGCTGTAGTACTTCACTGTGGCTCTGATGCCATTATTTGCTCTGCTGCGTGGTGCCTTTTTTGGTGACATTTTTTATGTTTTTGTTGGCCAGTGACAATTTTCCAGCTTAGTGGAGCATAATTACAGACCCCAGGTGGACTAGTGACCACTTTTTGAGAAGCTGATGGGAAATCTGAAAAATGAATAATGAGCTTTAAATCTCAGCTGTTGTTTCTTGTATCATTTCATTTTCTAGGTCTCTGTCCTATGTGACGACACTGGCCTGCTTTGCGTATGTGCTGCTAGTGCTGGTCTACTACATAGTGGATGTGAAGAAGTGGTGGTCTGGAGCACCTTTCTACTATCCCGGTGAGCATTGCGCTGTATTGTCAGATATAAGCTCAGGGTTTGTAGTCTGTTTTATAAATACGTGTTTTGTACACTGGGCTTGATGACACCACAGATGAACCAATTCAGTATTTCATTTCAGCCTGTTAGAGTAGAAATAATATCTCCTAAATGTACACATTTTAACTCCAAAGGGCCAAAAATGCAGTTCCTCAAAAGGCCGCTTGAAGCTGCCTCCAAAAGCGAGTCAGTTCCCATAGACCCCCACATTAAAATACCCAGCTTTACAGCAAAAAGAAATCTGTTTGTAGCCTGGTACAAAAAAGTTAGCATAGTGAGACAACGATAGCTTTATTCAGCCCGCCTCAGCTCCACCCACGCTCCACCTTTTTGCCCATTTTTGGATAAGTCCGGAGTTTGGCCGAGTCAGGTACTGCCAAGATGGCGACAGCTGGAGCCACTGTCACTGAGCTTCAAAGTGGATCTTCAGAAACCGATGTGATGTCACAGAGACTGCGCCCATGTTTTACAGTTTATGGAAAATCTCTATAATCTTTGCAGCCTTTGGTTCACTCTCATTTGTGTGTGTGATTCCAGGTATGAACTCCATCCTTGTGTACGTGGGCCATGAAGTGTTTGAGGAGTACTTCCCCTTCCGCTGGCAAATGGCCAACAGCCAGTCTCACGCTGAGCACCTCACCCAGAACCTTGTGGCTACTTCCTGTTGGGTCTTCATCTCCTACGTGCTTTACAGAAAGAAGATTTTCTGGAAAATCTAGAAGCAGAGCCAGACAAAAACAGCAGAGGACATTGTTTACATCAGAAATGCTGGAGTTTTCAGAAAGCAGAAAAGAAAACACTTGGAAAGCGGGAAACAGGAGACTGATTATTTTGTCAAAATTATGGCGGTTCTGTCGCTAAACATATGTTTCTTCTTTCAAACAGCACTTCTTTTTTGTTTCACAGTGTTGTCAGTTTTTAGTCGCTGCTTTAAGACTTTTCCCAAGGATCCTCAGATACAAAGCAGCTGATCCCTGCCAGATATCTTAACCGACTCAGGAAGAACTTGTCCATAATAGTTTGAGAATTTGAGAAGCATGAAGACATTAATTGTTGTTTGACTGTGTGTTATCGATGCTGGCTTTCATTCCTCATCTTGCATCACAGACTACAGCAGCAGGGTGGCACAGTAGTGGTTTAACAAGCCCTTGTTGACTTCCCCTTGGAAGAAACCCTGCTGCCATCTTAAGCACTGTTGCATTACTCTGACGATTGAAGTTGGTTTTTGTGAGATTGACTCCTCAAGAGCAGAAGGAGGCAGTAAACAATGTCAGGTCAAGCGAAAAGGATATCAAGCATGTGGTGATCTTTCATCATTTTCACTGCACAGTGGAAGATGATATTCAAGCAAGGAGAAACAGGATGTGGAGGTTTTAAATTCTAAAAGTTAAACCTCTGAAATATATCTGGCCTTAGTTGTTTGTGTATGTGTGAGTTTGTGTAGAGCTCATCATCATTTATTATTGTCACTTTGCTGAAGTGTTTCTCATTCGCAGTCCTCTGTTGCCCCTCACGCCCTGCCCCCTCGCTCAGCAAGTGTCCAGTGGCGTGACATACGATGCTGCGTGTTACCAAGTGCTGAGGGGAAGTGAAGGAGGCCACGTCAGATGGCTATGAAACCCACTGGAGGTTGCTTGCTTTGCATTTTGGTTAAATCAGAAGCATGTGCGTTTATCTTTGTGTTTAGGTTTTCAAAAACAGAAGTCACAGCTCTTTTGTTTCTGTTACACATACGTCTTTTTATGTTAGCATTAGCAAAATGGTTTGACTTTCTCCTGCCAAAGATTTCCTCTTTTTGAGTCACATTTTCTAAAATGAGGCCAGAATTTATTGAAAGCTCTTCTACTGTATGTTGCCCATGTACAGTAGGTTAATTGTGAGATTTGAAAAAAATATGTATTTGGTGATGTTTTACCTCATCATAAAACTATGATGCCGTTCTCTCACAATATAAATGTGTCCCCTTCAGTGGCTAGAATATAAACATTAGTTTTAAGACACTTTGCAAAAATCATGTGTTCAATTTGTAGAATATCTGAATGCTGTGAGAGACTGTGGAGTAATTGTTCATTTAGCGCTCTCTAAATTGATTCAATTCATTTGGTCAAACTTTTATACATTTATTTTTTATATTTGCAATTTGAAAATACATTTATGTAATAAAATTAATTCCAAAATATTTTTGCTGTTGTCTGAGTTTGATGCTGGGTTTTATTGTAATGTTCTTCATGTCTTTTTGATCAGGCATACTGATGTTTCTCTAAGATTAATAATCCCTAGTCTTATAAATGCCCTATGAATATTTTTATTAGATATTTCTTCACAGAAAGCTGTGTTATCTTCAGGCTGTGTTTCCAGCCGTTCAACGCAGAGAGGTGTAGTTTGCTTTGTTGCTCAATAAGGCGTGGGAATCGAGTTACAGTGTGGCTGCGTTGTGGAAAGAAAAAAAAAAGCAAGTTGTGAGGGTTCCTCTTCATCTCGCGATATAATTAGCCCCTCTTCGTTCATGTCTATTGTGAGAGTTTTTCCGTTCTCGCGCGACTTTGTAACTTTCCCACGCCTGTTGTTTTGGCGTCTGCCCTCTGCCCGTTGCCACTCCCTCCCCCTCTTCTCACCCCTTTGCCCCGTCACACCTCCCCCTCTTTCTCTCCCTGCTTTTGCCTTCCAGTCCTCTGTTGTGCCGTTGGCTTTGGTGAGGGGGCTGGGGGAGGGATCTCGCGATTGTTGGACTTTTTTTTTTTTTTTTGTCGGAGGGGGGGACTTATTTGGAAGATGGCGCCCGTTGTTACGGGGTAAGTGCTGAAATTTAAAGCCTTATGTTACCAGAAAAAAAAGTTTTGTTATCTTGTGAGAAACCGTCGCCGGTTCGTGGCGGTTCTGAGGGATGTTTTGAGGGGTTAGCATAGTCGCCCTGACCTCGGTTAGCTTACCCCACGGTGCTGCTTGTGGCTTGATGTGGGGTCAGTTGTGCAAAAACTATTCTTTGCCTGGCTTCTGTGCCAGTTGTTGGGTTGTCGTACGATATTGACTCTTGTTTCAAGCTACTTCAGAAACTTTTTGTCAGTTTAAAATTTTGGCTGAACTACTTCTTCTGTGCCTGTTCAATTTCTGTATGTCTGTTTCCACAAACTGAGCACAGCAACAGTGTAATATCTTCACAAACTGCTCAGACTGCAACATCATAGCAGTTGCCTTTGGTAGTTAGAGATCATTTAAGCACCATCCTCAGCATACATTTATGGGTCTACTTAAGTTTCCCCTTTATCAAAAAGTAGCTCAAACAGAGAGTTAATAGTATTTTATAGTACCAATGCACTATTGCATCATGACAATACTGTGTACTGTACAGAAGCTCCATTGCAGGTGTAACAGCACGAGAAGTAGGCAAAACAGTTCACCATGTGTGGTTCTGTGGTCCCACACGTTTCTCTGAGTCCATAACAATATGCGAGCACAAGTCGCCCTGCATTACAGGTGTCACTGACACTGTGCACTTTGCCTCTCAATGTTTTTCACCCTCTTTCACTCAAACTTGTTGTTCTGATCTCTGCTATCTGGCCCCGGCACTGAAACCACGTGTAAACACCTTGTACCCTCATGTTTTTGTTTTGCAGGAAGTTTGGTGAGCGACCTCAGCCTCAGCATTTGACAAGGTAGAGAGAAACACAGGCGCCCCTCAAGCTGCATGAAAGCAACTTGTTTGAAGTAGATGTTGGAACAATTTGCACTGTGCTGTCAAAGTGTTAACATGTGATTTTCCTCCCCTCATTTCAGGGAGGCTATGAGGAATTACTTGAAGGGGAAAGACGATCAAACAGTGCTCATACTGCATGCAAAAGTTGCACAAAAGTCATATGGCAATGAAAAAAGGTCTGTGGAAATATCTCTGCTGTTTGAAACACATGCATTGGACCCCCTGTTTTTATATTTGCGTGGATGTTTTTGACTTCTGCTTGTGGCAATTAGGTTTTTCTGCCCTCCACCATGTGTGTATCTGATGGGCAGTGGCTGGCAGAAGAAGTTAGAGCTTATGGAGAAGGAGGGTTGCACAGAGCAGGAGGCCCAGCCGTGTGCATTCATCGGGATAGGCAACAGTGAGCAGGAGATGCAGCAGCTCAACCTGGAAGGGAAGGTGGGTTCGCGTTTTTGATAACACTGCATGGGTTTTGGTGTTGGAAATCTTCGCTGCTCACATCCTCTTCCCATACTTCGCTCTCTCTCACATTTCACAGGGTGCTTGTTTTTTTCCACTACTGATAAACCATAGTAACCACAGCATGAAATGTGCATCTGCTTTGCTTTGCAGTTCAACCATAGCCTCTGTTGTTCACTGCAAAACCTTCATGTTCGCGCTGTAGCTGCTGTTCTTGCGTGTCGTTGTGTTTTCTTATAGCAGCAATTCCACTAATGAACTTGTTCCCAGAAGGACACAAGAGGGAAGTGAAAGGGGGGAGGGGAGGGGGGGCAAATGAAAACACACACCACACACAAAATCCCCTAACCTCTATCCTTTCCCTGCTCTTCAGCACTTCTGCACAGCTAAGACACTGTATATCAGTGATTCAGATAAAAGGAAACACTTCATGCTGTCTGTGAAAATGCTGTATGGGAACAGTGCCAACATCGGAGTCTTCCTCAGCAAGAGGATCAAGGTCATCTCCAAGCCCTCCAAGAAGAAACAGTCCTTGAAAAATGCAGATTGTGAGTTGCAGGATGCATCAAAACACACACACACACACACACACACACACTCACACGGCAGCTCCTGTAAAGATTCTCTCTCACCTCTCACTCTCACCCTTCCTGTCTTTCACTGTCTCCAGTGTGCATCGCTTCAGGGACGAAGGTGGCGTTGTTTAACCGCCTGCGTTCCCAGACAGTTAGTACCAGATATCTTCATGTGGAGGGGGGGAACTTTCTCGCCAGCTCCCAACAGTGGGGCGCCTTCTACATCCACCTCTGTGAGTCACACGTTGTCTTTATCTGTTTCTTTTTGGATTATTTTCCCCCCATTTTCTTTTAACCTTTGTACCCATTTGTTAAACTCTTCCTGCACAAAAGAAGATACACATTTGTTGACATTATTTTTCTGTTTTGTGTCATTTTGCTTAGTGGACGATGAGGAGTCTGAAGGAGAGGAGTTCGCTGTGAGAGACGGCTATATTCACTATGGCCAGACGGTCAAGCTGGTGTGCTCAGTTACTGGCATGGCCCTGCCCAGACTGGTATGCATGTGTCTGTGTATGTCAGTTCATCTGTCAGTTGTCTAGTGTTTGTGAGGAAGTGAGTTGTCATATCACCAGTGAACTTAAATATGCACATAGGGATAGGCTTGTGTCCTGATTGGATCGTATATCGATGATTGAAGGGATGATCGATGATTGTTGAAGGTGATTTTAACTACAATTACAAAAAAAAGTTGGTCGAAAATGTAAATAGAAACAGAATGTGATGATTTGCAAAATACTGAAACCGCTGATTTAGTTGAAATCAGCACTAAGACAACATATGAAATGTTGAAACTGAGATTTTTTTTTCATTATTTTTGAAAATGAAATCCTCATTTAGAATTTGATGCCAGCAACACATTTCTAAAACGTCGGGTCAGGCTCGTGTTGAGCACTCTGCTGCATCACCTCTTCTTTTAACAACACTTTAAGTTTTTGGGAGCTGAGGAGACCAACTGATGTCATTTTGAAAGGGGAATGGTTGGAATGGCGATTTTTGCTGCTCTACAGTTCAGGGTCTCCTTCATAATGTACCAAACATGTTCAATTGGTGATGAGTCAAGACTCCATACCATCACAGATGCTGGCTTTTGAACTGTGTGCTCACAACAAGTGTGATGGTCCCTCTCCTCTTTAGCCTGGAGGACGAGGACGTTTGTGATTTCCAAAAAGAATTACACATTTTGACTCGTCAGACCACAGGACAGTTTTTCACTTTGTCTTAGTCCATCTTAAATGAGCTCAGGACCAGAGAAGCTGGTAGCATTTCTGATCTGGTTTATATGCAGTTTCCTCTTTGCATTGGAGAGTTTCAGCTTGCATTTGTGGCCATGAACTGTGTTCACAGACGATGGTTTTTGTCCACTACAGAATCGGGTCTGTTTTCAATGCAGTGCCGTCTGAGGCCTGAAGATCAAGGCAATCCAATATTGGTTTTCGGCCTCGTCCCTCACATACAGAAATTTCTTCAGATTTTCTGAATCTTTTAATGACATTGTGTATTGTAGAGAAAGAAATTCCGAAATTCTTTGCAATCTTACATTCAGAAACATTATTCTTAAGGTGTTGCACTATTTGCCTGCACAGTCTGTCACAGAGTGGTGAACCCCTCCCCATCTTTACTCCAGAAAGACTCCTCCTCTCTGGGAGGCTCTTTTTATACCCAGTCATGTTGCTAACCTGCTGCCAGTTAACCTAATTCACACGTTGCCAGCATCAGATTTTAAAAGAGGATACAACTTTCAAAAACCAATGAAATTACTCAGTTTCAACATTTGATATGTTGTCTGTCAGCTTTTTTCAATTAAATATGGGCTCTCAATTTTTTTGCAAATCACCACATTCTGTTTCTATTTACGTTTTACAGAACGTCCCAACTTTTTTGGAAACAGGGTTGTAACTTCATCTGTAGACTGTGCTCCCTGCTGTGCACTGAGAGAGCTTTCTGATGGAGCGGCGTGTCCTCCCGCTGAGCTGTGTTAATCAGCACAAGTGATGAGCGAATTTTAAGTACTTCATTACAGACCAGTTTGATCTGACACCCTGCGTCTCTCTTCTCTATATGCCCACTCATCAGAACTTTCCTCTGCACTCCATGAAAGTAATTATCAATATGGATGCGATTAGAATTGTGATATGGCTCACAGATGTGCCTGTGTTACATCCTTCGGCTCACCTCTGGCATCAGGGTAACACTGATAATATCCACAAAATCTGGCATTTCACCGACGTGCTGTGATGAAACTCCCGACACCCCCCTTCTCATGCTGCCCCCTGGTTATCAGATTGCCCATCAGCAATCTCGTGTAACCACAATCAGATGGTATGCAAATAGAAACGCTCAACCTTACGGAGGGATGTTTGTGCAAATGCGTTTGCGTTAACGTGCACATTACTCTATGTACGTTATTTGTTTCTGTGCATTTATGATGGCCGTGCTTGCCTCACTTCCTCAGGTGATTCGCAAAGTGGACAAGCAGACTGCGTTGTTAGATGCAGATGACCCAGTGTCCCAGCTTCACAAGTGCTGCTTCTACCTGAAAGATACAGAGAGGATGTATCTCTGTCTCTCACAGGAGAGGATCATCCAGTTCCAGGTGGGCAAACACACACACACACACACACACACACACACACAGGTTTGAGTGGTTTTGTTGGAGTTGTTTTAATTCTGCTTTTTGAATTTGGCTCTTGTAAAATATCAGTTACCAGTTTTTTGCATTGATTAAAAAAAACAGGAGACAGTTTATATGGAAGTCTTCATTCAAGTCTTTATTTTCCTATAAACAGGGGTGTACATAGGAACCAGGAGATGTGTTTGGTCTTCATCCCATACATAATGTGGTCTTACTAAACACAGTTTCCTGCAGTGTAGATGATGAAGGGGCACCTCCCACTTCCTGGTTGAGCCTCAGATTTGCCGTCTCAGCTGGCTTTGGGTCAGTCGTCTCTGTCTCCTGACATGTGAATGTGCCATCAGGGCTGACAGACGAGATGCTCAAATGCAGTGTAAGAGATCATTTAAACACTGTATTGATGTTGGAGTCTGGGTTGCTTGTATTTACTATTTGGACCAAGTTATTATAGGAAGGCACAGGATGTGTGTGTTTAGCCTCATGAAATGCTTTGGGAAAAAATATTACACAGAGTTTGCTGTTTTTTTTTGCAGTGGGTAACTGGACTTTTCAGCTTGACTAGCTTGTCTGTTAACAATAACTCGTGCCGCATTTGTGTGCATCTTATTCTTTTCGTGTTATTCAGATAATGAATGTTTGAAATTCTTTCAGCTTGTATAAAACGCACCTGTTTAGTCTGCTAGACGTGGATGAGAACAATATATCTTCTGATCGGGTTTGGTTGGGTGTGTCTTGTTGGTGGCAGAAAGACAAATTAGCCACTTACTGTCTGTTTTTTGTTTTGTTTTTTTTTGGATATTTCTCACTTTAGGTTCCTTCATTGTGTCAAAGCATTAACAAGAAACGGTGTAAACAAAAAATGAGTATTGATGACCAGTGACAGTCACTTGCTTCTTCCTCTTCTTCTGCTCAGTGTTATGATGGTTGTCATCCCTAAGTGTAGCATTACCGCCATCTGCTGGATTATGACAGCTTCGCACTGCAAATTTGTTGTCTTGTTCACCCACTGTGATCTCATTCAGGATATTGTCCATTCTTTAACCCAGTACCTGCATACCAGTGATGTGCACCCTGACGTGTAAAGTGTAAAGTATAAAGAAATAGGAGAAGCTGCTTGCTCTAAATGTTTTCCTCCCCATTATGTATTCCCATTTCAGTTCTTTCTTTAATTATACCAATGTTACCTACCATAAAGATGTTGGACTCCTCCAGGTAATTTCATGTTGCTTAGCTTTATGCTGAGGCCATTAGTTCTCATTATTTCAACTTTGTTTCTGAGAAGTTTTGTCCATCAGTTTTGCATAACAGATGACTCTAATTACAATACCCATAATATGGTTGCTGCTATGGAGCAGAAGTGAGCCAGAGGCACGAGTCAGAGCTGCAGTGAATTCCAAATGCTTTGTCGTTGCAGCGCGACAAGACACGGCACCATAGTTGCCAAATTCATCCAATTTACCCAGAATTCAAGCAGAAATTGATTTAAGCTGCAGATTTTTCTCAACAGTGGAATTTCTAAGCTTCCACCTGCTGTTATTGGTGTATGTAACACATTCTAATTTTGATGAATGAACAGTGTTTGTGGAAATGCACCTTGGGAGTCATCGTTAACTTCTCACCTCGTGTTTTTATGTGCACAAGCTTGTAGCTTCAACTTTTTATCCAGATATTTGGAAAGCACTTGTCCATCTTTTGTACTGATAATTCAGCTGGGAGAGTGTCATGCTGAGCGTCAGCCACCTGACAATGTCTTTGGAGAAAATGAATGGGGCTTTGATTTCCCTAACCAGTAGCAGATGTAAGAGGTGCTCAAACTTCATGTTTTTGGAGAAGAAGATGTTAATATTCTTACTGGTAAGCAAGAATGTATGAGCTATTTTGTTTCTGTCAGTGGCTTTTTCAACAAGTATGGGATAGTGCTGCTGTTTCCTCCAATAGACAACAGAACATTAGCCTGTCTGCTGAGAGCATTGCCAACCAGCAGGTATGTGTTGTGAAATGACTTCACACATTGGAGGTCTACCCAGTTCCAGGGCAAGAGAAGAGTCTAATCGTCGCTCCTGTCATTGCAGAGCTCCTACCTGACTCCACGGCAGTGTGTTTTTCTCCTTGTTAGATATAAAAGTACATTTCTGTGTTGTTGTTTCTTTCCAGGCCACAGCGTGCTCCAAAGAGACTAACAAGGAGAGTGTTAACGATGGGGCTTCCTGGACTATCATTAGCACTGACAAGGCGGAATACACCTTTTATGAGGGAATGGGCCCCGTCCCCACACCGGTCACACCTGTCCCTGTGGTGGAAAGTCTGCAGGTACACACACACAGCCTTGCTGTCGAAAATATTTTTGTCAGCTTGTATTTTACTCAGCTTGTAGGGACCTTTTGAAGACACTAAACCATTTTTGTTCGCCTGTGTCAAGTTAAATGGAGGAGGAGATGTGGCAATGTTGGAGCTGACGGGGCAGAACTTCACCCCCAACCTCAGAGTGTGGTTCGGAGATGTGGAGGCTGACACCATGTACAGGTGAGCTGTTTGTATCTGTGTCCGTATATACTGTACTTTAGTGTGCAATGGCTCAAATACTGAAAAACCTGTCTCATCCGTGTGTTACCTTAGATGTGGAGAGAGCATCCTCTGCGTGGTGCCGGACATTTCTGCCTTCAGGGAGGGCTGGCGCTGGGTGAGGCAGCCGGTCCAGGTCCCTGTCACGCTGGTCCGCAATGATGGAATCATTTACGCCACCGCCCTCACCTTCACCTACACCCCCGAGCCAGGGCCCCGGCCCCACTGCAGCGCTGCTGGGGCCATCCTGCGGTCGCACAGCACCTCGTCGTCATCACCAGCGTCTTCATCCTCACCATCATCCTCATTGGGCGGGCTCGCGGACGGTCAAGGGTCGTACAACAGTAGCGATTCTGGCATGTCGTCAGGGGCGTCAAACATGTCGGTGCTGGCATAGTAAAAGGTATTCTGTGAGTGTGTGTGTGCGTGTGTCCTTTGAGTGACTGAGTGGGAAAATGCGTGCATGTACTTTCCAAAGAGGCTCATGGACCTGTGAGTAATTGCACAAACAGACTGAAACTCTTCATCAGAGAGAGCTGTGATCATCAGGGATGCTGAAGAGAGTTGAAGAAAGGTTAAAGAAAAGACGTCTCTGTAGCTCCCTCTTGTGGTTTGTTGTGGACATGTAAAAAGCCCCACAAAAAAAGGACCTTGGGATCCAAGACCTTCACCCTAAAAGAAGATAAATCGGCCTTCAACAGCCTGATGTGTACAAGAACTGTTTTGTTTGTATAAGCCCGTGGGATTGGACGCTGTTTTCACTGTGCTCTCTTTGTACCGAGGTCACGTTTTTGCCGAAAAGCTCGTTGATTTATCTGTTGTGTGCAAGGGAAAAATAAGAGTAACATAGTTTTTACGGACCAAGGAATATTATTATATTATTTTATTCATTATTATATTTTATAAGTTTTTTTTGGAGGTACATTTTGACATTTTTTTGTATGATTCTGCATAGTAACTTCACTTTTGTTACCAAATAGAAATTGTCATGTTTGGCCTCGGTTTGGTGGTCAAGGTGGAAAGTGCGTCTCTTAATAGTCTGACTGCTTTTCTCCTCTTTTATATTCACCAATGTGGTTTGAGACTAGATCACCAAATTCATAATTACTTAACAGTCATTACGTCAGTTTTATAAAAGCTGTGCAACAAAGAAAAAAAATGAGCAGGCTAAAGTTTGTAGGAGACTCACCAGACAATGAAGAAGTGCACATCCGCACGCAGCTATTGGCTTAGCTGCCTTAGATCTTCTAGGTCACTGGGCGTAACCGATTGGTCCCAAAATACTTTTTCTATCAAAGATGATGTTTTTGATTAGCGTAGTGTATGTGTGTGATGTTATATAACACATTATCAGTGTCTTCTGGGAGACCAAGGCCTGTGATTTCTAATCAGTATGCTGTTTGTTGTACCCGAGTGCTTAAACTCGAATCTGAACATAATCAGTCCCTTTTTTATGTACACAGCGGTGCTGCTTATTTCACTGGAGCCTTGAAACAAAATTACAGTACTAAGCTTATGGAAATGACTGCTAAGTCGAGGCACAAAGTCAAACATGCCTTCTGACTGCAAATACAGTAGAACTCATTTTAACGCAGTGCGATGTGGTTGCGCTTTGGGTCTCAATGCAATAAGGTGATAATTTGCACAGATTTAAACTCCTAGTTTGTTCTTCCTCTCTGCCTGTTCAGCAGGTCGAACTTTGAACTGACCTACTAACTATCAGGAATGACATCATGTCATTCAGGTTATGTTGCCTTAAAATGGAAATGTCGGAGATTTCAGTCCTGGTTGATTCGGCGACACCTGTAGTCACTGGTGCTAACAGCAAAATGTGGTTTAATACTACAGGTCACAGAATTCTGGGTGCAGCAAAACAAACTGTCATTTAAGTAAAGAAGTCAGGCAGTAATTAGCCTTTTTCTGTCATTCAGTGAGAAACTGATCTTTGAACTGATTTTATGCTGCACATGGCACGAGTCAGGTGTGCAGCCTGCAGCTCTTTATCACTGTGGCTGCTCCTCTTTGCTCCATTAGTCCCTGCAATATTTCAAACTGAGTCAGAAAACGCTGAAAATGACTGTGTTCTTGTTTTGTAGACATACCTTTGTTTAGCTATAGCAGTCAGTGTCAGTCTCACTGACCAGCACACTGCATGTCCTGTGATTACTTCATAATAAAAGTCAATTCATGTTTTGCCATCTACACACTTTTAATATGAAGCTGCAGCAGTAGGAGGTGTTTGGTTTGCGTTAGCAGTAACGTAATACAGCATTTTTCTGTGAATAAAAACTAGATTTATACTTGCATTTCTAAAGTATTTACATCACAACAATCCAGCAGCACCCCTTTGTGGAACCATTGAGTCCCATCTAATTCAGAGCTTGGTATCAGTTTGGTCACAGCAGTTAAGAAGTAAACTAAAAATGTACTTTTAGTGTTCAACATTGTGGCTGTCTGGCTCTGCAGAGGTGGAGCGATGCGGCATTTTTGGTCACCTGATGAAACTCAAACTGCACTGCTGCTCTATCTGCCTTGTTTCTCCTCTCCATCTGCATTCTCAACTGTGCCTTACTTTGACGGCTTTGACGGCTCTTGGTCATGTACTACACAATGCCTAAAAGGCCAGGTGTGATGTAAGTTAATACTGTCATGAGGTCAACTGTGAGCGAGCATGCTAAATCAGCCTCATCGTGCCATCACACTGGCAGCTTTATGAGCATTTTCATTGCTCTTTGGAAA